>NC_092270.1:5520284-5805284 GCF_036320965.1 Panulirus ornatus
CACACACACACACACACACACACACACACATACAGTCGGTCGTGCACAGACCAGGGTATAATTAGCTCTACCTACATCATTGTGCATATGTTCAGCATACTCCCTCCTGAGGCTAGGGACATCAAAGTACGTTTATTGCATATAGTTTTGAGGTATATCCAGGTAGAGTATGCCTCTCTGATATATCCCCCGTACCATACAACCCCTCCGAAAAGTAAAGCAAGTGTAAGTACAAGTGTGTGTGTGTGTGTGTGTGTGTGTGTGTGTGTGTGTGTGTGTGTGTGTGTGCCAAGGGAGACTTTAAAGGCAGGGCCGAGTCTTTGAAGATGGTTGTGCGGCATTGTCCCAACGATCGGGCCATTGTTGAGGCCACACACGGGACACAATGGCCACGTCTTCGAGAATTAACACTTTCCCTGAGCCTCCAGTGTGTGTGTGTGTGTGTGTGTGTGTGTGTGTGTGTGTGTGTGTGTGTGTGTGTGTGTCGCGGTGGCTATCTGAGGCTGAGCTTGTTGCTGGCCAAGTGTTCCTTTTTGAAGTCCTCCGCTGAAGGCGGTCTTCTACTACTGCTACTACTACTACTACTGCTACTACTACTACTACTACAACTACTACTACTAAAATTGTCGCTGTAGGAGCTGCAGGAATACAAGGCTTCCTGGAACACAGTCAAAAGAATACTATTGTTTTGAACCCTGGAAGACAACGTACGCTTCCAGTGGCCTCACTTACAGGGGCCTCACTTACAGTGGCCTCACTTCCATGGGCCTCACTTACAGTGGCCTCACTTCCATGGGCCTCACTTCCATGGGCCTCACTTCCAGGGGCCTCACTTCCATGGGCCTCACTTCCAGGGGCCTCACTTCCATGGGCCTCACTTCCAGGGATCTCCCGACGGCTTCGCTCTTTGCAAGAGGTTTTTCGAAGGGTTCCAGCGAAGGTGTACACTGGGGGTTCAATCGTTGGGGTTTCAGAAAGATCAAGGGGCACCAGGGGGGTAACACGTCTCTTTCCACCGTGATCGAACACACACACACACACACACACACACACACACACACACACACACACACGCACACGCGCGCGCACACCAACACAGAGAGAGAAATACAAAATCCCCCCAAAATCCATTTATGCATAACGATATTGCAATCCAAATACCGCCCCGTCGTCCACTCATGGTGTATGCAACAGCGTCCATGTTTATTTTTCATTGCATCAACTTCTGCATGACAGCAGTCTTGTTGCACATGTATCACATATTGGCCATGGGTCAGGTAGATCACATGCTCGCCATGGGAAAGGTTTTCCACTGTGAATTGTACGAGTTTGATCTAAAAAGTGATAACCTCAGTGGGCTGTGTTGATGAATATTCACCTTACCTATTCACAACAGGTAGATAAAGTTCATATATATATATATATATATATATATATATATATATATATATATATATATATATATATATATATATATATATATATATATATATATATATATATATATATATATATATATATATATATATATATATATATATATATATATAGATAGATAGATAGATAGATAGATAGATAGATAGATAGATAGATAGATAGATAGATAGATAGATATATATGTGTGTGTGTGTGTGTGTGTGTGTGTGTGTGTATGAATATTTATAGGTTGCGTTGAACTGATCAGACATTTTGATACCTTGAATAAAGACAATCAAAACCAAATAACGTATAACATTCCCACTCATCTGTTTCATCTGTCCCTGGGCGAACATTAGACGAGATACCACGATCCAGTGTGATCACCTCCCTCTCGTTGTCATGGCTTAAAACTGCGTTTAACTCGTATCGTTGTATCCAATCAAACTCCTGATGGTGTCAGGTCGTGAATATATCTTTCTAATACATCGACCTACAAAGTCTTATCTAAATCCTTGAGATAAGTCACCGAAGCTGTGTATTGCCATGGGGTGTGACTGTCTCCCTCGCACACACTATCTGGCCTATGTCGCCACGCCAATAGGTCCCCCACGAAGCTGTATATACCAAGAGACGAATGCGATCCACTACATCTTCCCCCTCCGTGCAGTTACGAGGTTGCATATGTCTTCCTCGAGTGACAGTAGCCGCAGTTTCTTAGGGAAATTATGACTGCAGCAGGCAATAATATTATATCATCTTGTCCAGTGCGAGGCAGAGGGACTTCGAAGGCGAGAGAATGAGCTAGCCTCGTATGTCACGGGAAGCAGGGGGACTTCTTAAGGACTTCGAAGGTGAGGTGGATGAAGACCTGCAGTCATAGGTCACTTGAAATCATCTCGTTTTAAAGTGGTGTTCAGCTGACGAGGTTGTGGGAGAAAAAGGGATCGGCTAATGTGAACAGTAGCGTCGAACCCTACTTCGCTTTATGTTGATGTGTTATAATAGGATCAAGTTCCATGTTTGTGGTTGAGTAGGATTATGTTACAAGGTCATACCTCATCTCCAAAAGACGTAGTAAGGGAAGATCCGAAGATCAACCCATCTCATAAAAAGTGTCGAACGATCGAACAAGTTAGAAGTCATTAACATTATTCATTACTGAGCTACTGTGTTAACAGACGAGCGTATGTAAACATAGACACACAGCATCACAACAAAGACCCCCAACTCCCATTGGCGTGGGTGAGTACATCACCCATAATAACAAAATAATGGGGATTAAATTCCCATTTAGTTGTTGCCAATGAACGAGATGCGGGTGTAATATTCCATTATATTTCCCCCGCCATTAAGGCGGGGGAAATAGCGGTGTATCAGCTGATAATGGGTGGCAAATGGATGCTAATTAAAGACATCAGAGGTGAGGAAGGCATTGCAGGGTCATTAACCCGTGAAAATAATTCTAATATATTAGTTTTGGTAGGTGGCATGAGGCCCAGTGGTGGGAAGGGTAAAGAATAACTAGTCGTTACGAACTACTGCAATTATCGTTTAATTGCCATGATTTGGCCTTCAATTGTCTGTATCACACGTAGAGGTCAAAGACCGTGACCTTCCATGACCTTTGAGATGGTAGTGGTGGTGGGTCTGTATTTGGTAACTGTTTCTTCCATGTCATTCGAACACACGGCCAACACTACAGTACTACGAAAAGTGAAGCATCGTAGGTATTAAAGTGACGAGGCAAAATGTAATGTTTCTTCCTTTTGAAATCCTTAGTTCAAGTCATCTTCCTAGATTGTTTACTTCAGCAGAGGTTGGCCAACCCTCCCGTTAGTGGTTACCCAAGCTGGCCAACCCTTACTCTTGTGGTTACCCAGGCTAACCAACCCTTCCTCTTGAGGTTCCCCAGGGTGCCCAACCCTCCCGTATGTAGCTTGGGCTCACCAAACCTCCCGTATAGACCTAAACAAGCTGGATCAGACCCATCTCTTCTTTTTCTTTCCTGTGACGCCCAGACAAAGGGAGAAGAAAAAGGGACGATTTATCTCCATTTTTTGAGAGTTCTGCTCATGATGTGGAACGTGCACGTCGTACACGAACAAATTGGCTGGAAAATAGGAATCTCCCTCCTCCAATATATCTACATCAGGTAGGAGTGTGAGTTTGAACGTGCCGGTCTGAAATTGCCATTCTGAGAGCACCTATACCCGCCCATCTGGCACTATTTTCAAAACGTTTCGTATCTAGGATCCTGGTTGGTGTGAAATTATCCACAGACAAATGGTAAACAAATGTCATTTTCCCCGATGATGTGATAATGTAAATCATGGGCATGAATAGAGAATGAAGTGTGAATACAAACTCAAAAGAAAGAAGTAGTGTCGTTTTCATATTATTCTACCAGGTCAGAAGTTGTCAAATATTTAAAACAAACTCGCTATGATTGCTCACTACGAGCTGGACCAGGAATGATTAAAATACAAAACAAACATCTCTGTATGTTTAGTATCATGTTATTGTTCCAGTGATACAAAATGTGACATTATTTCCGTTTCAATTTTCGACGTGAGTTCCGCTGTTTGATGTAATCCTCTGTTGTTCGTGGTTGCAAATGAATGCGAATCAAAAGGAATTAGATTCGTCAGGTGTAATAACATGTCTGGTAATTCTATTAATCAATATATCAGGGCAGCTTAGGTCGGGTCATCTGGTCAATCTCGTCTAGACCGAGGAAAGGTGAGGGGTGGAGGGAGGTTTATAAGGTCAAGATATGACATATCAGGTCAGTGTGTCAAATGACCTGAGTCAGCTTCGACGACGAGGTCATACCACGTAAGGTTACGTCATCAGGTCAGGATGGGTGAGGTCACGTTATCAGGTCAGGTCACATCATCAGGTCATGGGATCAGGGAATGGATGTGAAGTACCTTGTTTGCCTTCCTCTTACCCCGAACAACTGCCCCAATGTATTTGCCTTTTGGCAAAATTCCGCTTTACGTGTGCGTGTGTGTGTGTGTGTGTGTGTGTGCGTGTGTGTGTGTGTGTGTGTGTGTGTGTGTGTGGGTGTGTGTGTGTGTGTACTCTCTGTGGTGCCCCCTAAGCATCCAAAATCCCCCCACATAGTTCGCACATATCAACCCCACCATGCTTCCCTATCATGTTAGCCACATATGTTGCATCTCTCGTCCTTCTCATACATGAGTTACCCCCTTCTATTCCCCACGATTTGACCCCCTCTTCTCCATCATATCCCCCTAATGCCAGTTGAGCAATGAAGGACATGGACAGTGTGGCTGTGCAGTTCACTAATAATTGATCTCTTAATAAACCAGCTGCATATTAATCACTGATTAAGCGAAGGGACTCTGACAAACGCGCATGAAGACCAGCCATGCAAATGTGCCTGATTACTGCATGCTTTGAAAAGCTGATGAGGTATATATATGAAATACTGGGAAACAAATGAAATGCCTCTGAAATGATATTCCCAATTGACAACATATGATTTCCTGCTTATTAGCGAGCTAATAGAGTAGATGTTGATTAAGCAAAATAGTTGATATGATGATGAGTGGATATGATTAATATATATGTTGAAAACTTGTGCTTGGGGTTTCTCAAAACACATAACATCTCATGGTTTCTCCTTGCTGTGTTCTCTTCCCAACCCATCATTGTTAGGTGTTCTCCCCAGCCTACGTTGATATGTCTTCTCCCAACCCCATCATTGGTATCTCTTCTCCCCAACTCACCAATGTTGTGTCCTCTCCCCACCGTGCAATTCTTATGTCTTTTCCCCACCCCACTACTGTTGTGTCTTCTCCCCAGCCCACCATTGCTGTATCTTGTCCCCACACCAACACTGACATGTCCCCTTCTCGAGAAGGGCCATTAAGACCTTCGTTTCCATTTCCCCACACTCTGTCAATAGGCCGTATTGTCTCAGTCGTATAGGTTACGCCAATCTTACGCTGGTGTATCAAGATGTACGACCCACAAAAATCCATGAGTCTTTGCATGGCCAAAGGTAATAGATCGGGCCGTAAATTCTGCCTAACATGGCGTGCCACGGGGGTCAGCTATATATCATCAAGGGGACGGGGGTGGGGTTGTAGTTCTAGCTATCCGAAGATAACAGATTCATGACATCAAGATAATCTATGTGGTTTTGATACCATTGAAGTTAAAGATATAGCCAGTAAATGGGTGGTTTTTTATGTGGGAGGTATGAAAGGATTGACATGATATTTGATATATATTTAGCGCAATATCAATCATTTTGATATACTTCCCACACAGTGTAAAGAAATTTTGTATAACTTTGATATATTATCAATGATTTTGATATACATTTAGTGTAGTATCAACAGGTTGTACATATACACTGCATAGTGTCATTAACCATTATAAACATCTAATGAAGAATCATAGAAAAAATTGGCAGAAGACACATAACTATGATCAAAATCTGGCACAATATCAATGACTATATATATATATATATATATATATATATATATATATATATATATATATATATATATATATATATATTTATATGATAGATTTCTCTATGAACAAGGCTTGGTCCAGAAAAATTTTCGTACTAACAGAAAAAACCAGCAACGCCAGTTTAGAATCCCAGGAGAATCAATAGCACGAAACATTTCATCCTTCTAATTACTGGGATTGATACAAGTACTTCTGAAAACAATTACATACGAAAAAAAACTTTTCGCACAAAGCTTGCAAAAAAAAGGCCATTTTTCCCGCCCTGCATATTTCACTAATTATTTGCATATGATTACTTATAAACGATATGACTTTTCTCTTTTTGAGCTAGAAGAAAGTAGAAAATTGTGACGCACTGGTTTATGAATACATTTACGATATGTAGACATGTATAATGATGAAATTTTCAAGCCAATAAAGAATCTATATATATATATATATATATATATATATATATATATATATATATATATATATATATATATATATATATATATATATATATATATATATATATGTATATATATATATATATATATATATATATATATATATATATATATATATATATATATATATATATCCATTGTCTATCTATCATTTCCATTCCCTCCACAACAATTGTGCGCCAGGTCCACCATTACTCATCCCATTGTTCCGTCCCCATTCCAATTACAATCCCATCGACTCCCCCACCGATTTCCCTTATTACTTCTAAGGTTCATTTATGGGCCAACGCTCTCTCCTATGCCTTGTAAATGAACAAAAGAACGCCTCTAATACATGTTCGGTCGGTCCTCAGTACACCAAGCCTGTCCGTCAGGAAATTTGTTCGCTGGAAAAGAGAGGGACGAGAGTCCTCCGTCGCAGCAGAGTGATCGCTGAGCACATAACAAACACTGATCTGCCGCTACAATCCTCGTATGTATCTACTCCAACTGCGAGTATTTGACTGAGCCAGAGCGAATTCCCTGTTGTCGGTGGAGATATACAAAAACTCACCAAACCTTACATTTCCGATATTGAAGAACTTTTTAAAAGAAAAAACAATACATTGCACACCCCCAAGACAGCCGCCCACACCCTGCACGAGTTCAACATTGTTAGAGCAAATAAGGTGCTTAGTGGCGAGAGGCTAATTGGGACGACTGGAAGAAATGAGAAATCGAGAAAAGAAATAATAATTTGATTCGAAGTCTTTCAAAAGTTCCAGGTACGTGGGATGATATGATGTAATTAACATGCACTCACAGGGTAATTAATGCAACTATTGGTAAATCGTGTTGCAATGGTGAAAGAATTTGTTCCTCTGCTGGAACGTCCTGTAATACTAGCAGGTGAATAAATTCGACAGTTAGTTACAATTGAAACGAGAACAAAGGAATAACTCCAGCTGTTGGTAAGACGTGTGGCTCTAGCAATATCGCTGTGTGACGTCCACAACACAACCCCCAGCTACAGTCTGCCTGGTTAATCCCTCACCACAGTGGTTAGGGACCTGAGGTTTCAGTGCTCGCTTCTCCGTTGCCTAATAGCCTCGCGTCTTCCGTTGAAGCAAAGGCTCTCTGGCGTTAAAGTGGTCAGCAGGCTTCAAGCAGCACATCAAAGGCCCCGTTCGCATCTGACCATCTCGCTTGCCAAAGGAACGAGTTAACAGTGGATTAGTGTGTCCAGAGCTGGTATGCCCTCTGCAGGAGAGAGGGCTTTGGCACCTCCGGTCCAGCGATGCGATGGAATGTGTGTGTCTAGGCCTCGTGGACGCACTCATAGCAGTTTCGTTTTAGATAACCCTCAGTTCCATGGTTCGTATATCTTTATCTTCCTAAAGACTCGTAAGTCTATAAAGATATCTGTATGTTGTATGTATTTTTTGGCTAGATTGATGAAGAGTTCTTTTCTAAGGCTTTAGAATTGTGAAATTGGATTTAGACTGAGCACTGTGATGGAAAATTTGCATTTCAAAAAGAGAAGAGAGAGAGAGAGAGAGAGAGAGAGAGAGAGAGAGAGAGAGAGAGAGAGAGAGAGAGAGAGAGAGAGAGTACCCAGCACACCTCTCCCCCATCTTTCTCACCTCAGCAGTACTGGAACCAACATTTCCAGACCCAACAGTACCCAAGATATATCAAGCCTCCTCCCCTCGGGGCCTTCCAGCCTAAGAACTTCAGAGGTGGATGGAGTCTCTGACACCTTAAAAACCCCCGCACTTCTCTGGCGTTTCTTTGAAAGATTACATCACTTATGACTTTTAACCGAGAGGAAGAGAGAGAGAGAGAGAGAGAGAGAGGCACTAGATGCCTTTATTGTGGCACGCGAACCCATTAGAGCATAGGATAGGCGGCTTCGATAGTGGCAGTTGCTGAACACTGATGCCAAAGGTGCCATTTAGTGGTATTTTCTATATCCTCAAGCATGAGCCAGCGAGCAACACCACGAGAAAGAACAGTAAGATAGATAGACAGATAGACAGATAGATGATTAGACCGACACATCCCAGAGGTGATGGAGGTACCTAACCCCAGACATTATAAGACTAGCTAAACCACCCCCAGAGATGAGTGAGCCAACATAGCTCTGTACTGCCTCCGAGTCGTAGTCGAAGCCAGTCGTCACTATGACTTGAGAGCCTTTTCCTTCACACTTCCTGGTTGTTTGTTCCTCACACTCGTGTGTCACACTCAACTGTTCTTCCCTCACATTAATTGGTCGTCCTCTATACTGGCTGGTTGTCCATCCCATTCTGCGGGGCCGCCACTACAGCGATAAATGACTCGTGTTTAACAGCGACACTAGGAGCGTTAAGTGGCCCCATGGCTTTCAGCAACACATCAAAGGCCTCTTATCTCACTCTGCTGCCCAGGAAATACACTCAGTTCGCCTTGTTAACTTCTTCCGTGGCCAGAGCTTCATCTCCTACACGACCGTCGCCTCTCCTGCAATTAACAGTTCAGATCTCCCTTTCACACACACACACACACACACACACACACACACACACACACACACACACACACACACACACACAAAGCCCTGGCACCCGACCACTTCGCTTGTCAAAGGACCAGAGCTGACAGTGGAATGTGTAAGATTCGGTCTCTATGTCTTCTGAGGGACGCCCATGTTTGGTAGATCTGGTCCACGCGAGAGAGAGAGAGAGAGAGAGAGAGAGAGAGAGAGAGAGAGAGAGAGAGAGAGAGAGAGAGAGAGAGAGAGAGAGAGCTGCCGTAACGTGTACAGTTGATGGGAGACACTGAGTGTCACATGAATTTGCGACACCATCCACGTGGGTGGGTGTAGCTCAAAACAACACCAGTATAGGGGGCTAGACCTGTTCTGTGTTACTGCCGTCGTGTGTACAAACTGGTCGGGTGTGCTGCAGGACGAGAGAGAGAGAGAGAGAGAGAGAGAGAGAGAGAGAGAGAGAGAGAGAGAGAGAGAGAGAGAGAGAGAGAGAGAGAAGGGCTTTCGTTTGTTGCTTTCCTTGTGTCATTGTATTCTCATTAACATCCTGAGTACCTCACTGTGCCGTTGCTTATGACTGTCTCCCTCAAGGCGTGGTCAGCACATCGAAAGCGATGCAGACAGAGAAAAACCCACTTCAGTGAAGGTTATACACACACACACACACACACACACACACACACACACACACACAGGAAAATTAGTATTCACTGACCTGACCTGACCTGTGAAGTAATTCAGGCAAACACCAGGAGGAAACAGCCCACGTCAGGCATTCTGGGAACTGACTTAGAACCCTGGTGGTGCTCCAGCTCAGGGGAAAACATCCCTCCTCAGCTGCTCACATACACACATTAAAGTTTCCTGGCTCTCACGTAATTCAGGCTGAGTCAGGTCTTGCAAAAAAGTTCCTCAGTGGCGTGAGAAAAGCCGCCATGCCTGAGACAGAAAGAACTACCCAGAAGAAACACAAGCTTTTAACCTTGAAAAGGTCGGGAAGTTGCGTTATAAGTAACTTAGAAACGGGGTAAGTAACTTTTATAAAGTTTTTTTGCTTAGAATCCGGCGTCGAGTTTTGGCCCGGGTTTCCTTTCAAGATGTTTTGTTTTATAGGGGGACTTAAGGAGATGGAATTCGGAGGTTGAGGGGGTTAGAGGCTGGAAGATCAGAGGTGAGAGGTTGGAGGGTTTTGAAGTGATAGGTTGAGAGGTTGATAGTAGGAGGTTAGATCAGGAATAACGAACCTGACATTGAGCCATTTACATGTAAATCGTTTACGTTAAACCAAGAGAACCATAGATGATTTACAGTGTCCTCTTATGCCCATATGGACCCACTCCATAGGGTACAAACACACTCTCTTTTTATCTGTCTGGAGAAACTTTTATAATCAATAGACGTAAAACTCTGACGAAGAGGTTCCTGATTCCCCTAAAAGGCCGTTGAAGCGAACAAACCCGACCCGATTTCTTCTCGAGGCTTGCAGGCGTTTATTTCCCACGTATATTGGCAAGTCTGCCTGCAAGATGGAGGAGTTCTTAAGATCCCGACAGGGTCGGGTTTTATCGTAGACGGCTCTTCCCCCCCGTCAGTCCTGAACCCTCAGGGAAACTCACATTCTCACTCACTTTAAGCCTGGAAGCCTGGAAGACTCAGGGAAGAGAAACTGCGAGGAAATTTCAGCCGCTCACGTCTGTGGTTCGCTTTGATGGAAGGTTTGCTATGTCAGGGGTGTAGGTGGTGCCGGGAATGAGAGAGAGAGAGAGAGAGAGAGAGAGAGAGAGAGAGAGAGAGAGAGAGAGAGAGAGAGAGAGTGAGTTCCGCGGCGGTGCTGCCTTTGGCAAGATGGTTGATCAAGTGGGAGACCAAGTTCGAAAGCGGGCGGAGTGAGAGTGTGGGAGGAGAGCATGTCCGAACGCTGATGAGTGAGGGAGAGAGTGTGTGTGTCTCTCTCTCTCTGATCTGAGGGACGGACGCGTCACTAGGACGCCGAGGGTGAGGTGAGGAACGAGGGGGACTAAGGCAAGCCACCTGGCTTTGAACCCGTGTCGACACAGACCCCGAGAGAATGTACATCTACCATGAAAAACCAACCCGTTACTGGAACATTTCTCTTGGCTAGGAAGACCTTAAGACTCCCTAGACTGAGTCTTGAACAACCTGAAAACATAGTCTGTAGTCGTCCTAAGACGTTAGAGGTCTTCAGCAAAAATGGGATCTCCTGGGACACATTAAGACCCTCGCTGTGTTGAATGTTGCTTCCCTCGCAGGCGAAAATTCCTCGATCGCACTCCTAAAACGACCCTCTGGGAGGGAGTTTCCCCCTCCTTCAAAAAGAGCCGCTCTAACTTCTCAGTCACCAAAGGCTTTGGAGGCGGACGTTCTTAGAAATGTGGCTATTGTGCCGGTGCACAACCTCGACAATGGCTTTATCGTCGAGACAATATATACACACGACAACCATCGCCAAAAGCCAGTGGCTGGCCTTTTTAATGTCTCCCTCCCCCGCCCCCTTCTGGAGGCGCAATGTTATTCATCCTTCCCTTCTTTTAGGGTTGCTTAGAAACGAGAGAGAGAGAGAGAGAGAGAGAGAGAGAGAGAGAGAGAGAGAGAGAGAGAGAGAGAGAGAGAGAGAGAGAGAGAGAGAGAGAGAGAGAGAGAGAGAGAGAACCTCTTTTCCCTTCGAAACCTCGATGACATAAAAACTAACTTCAATATCCCCAAAACCATTGCTGCCCTCGTTGCTGGCACTTACTACTATTGACTTCGAAAGTAAAAGAAAAAAAAAAAGGAGAAAAGAAAAGAAATACTTCCCGCTTAGAAAGGTCAGAGTGGTCTGCATCTTTCCCCGTCACTGGTTTAATAACTAACACATTCACTGCGGAAGAAGTGGCCTCTAAACTCTATCTTCCCACCGGGTTAATGTTGGGAATTGCTAATGAAGTCATCCCTGGCAAGATCAAGAGGAAAACCTCGTCGGAACACCCGTCTTCTGCCAACCACGAAATGTCGTATGAGGATGCACTAGAATAGATGTAAATGAATATTCGCCATCTCCCGCGTAAGCGAGGTAGCGTTAAGAACAGAGGACTGAGCCTTTGAAGGAAATCCTCACTTGGCCCCCTTCTCCATCAGTTTGAATTCCTGTGTCAAATCACCCTTTATCCTTCCCCTCCTCTCTTAATCCCTGTGGCGTACCACTTGTTACGTCTAACAATGGACTAGGTCTTTACACTGAACTAATGTATTATATTCTAAAGCTACGAGGATCTTCATTGTATGCTAATTGGAAAGTGCAAATGTAGATAGATGGAAAGATAGAGAAGTAGATTGAGTCAAAAAGTTGTTAATCATATATAAAGACTAACTGATAGATAGATAAGTATATAGACAGAATTATATTTGCACATTATCATATAGCATACATCTGCATATGTGCAACTGAATACGTATATAGTCTATGGATATAGAATATCACTATTCTTTCCTATAACTTCTCGTCATTCTATTTTCTAACTTCTAACTTGCAATGTACAACCTGGCCTCTAATCCCTCAGCGTTGCACAGTTGGCCAAACACCATGACTCCGTTTAGTGCCAATGTTTTACATGGGACCAGAGTTCGAACCCCACACCTCACAGCTTGTTGACTCTAGGGTGACCTTTGATGACCTGTGTTATTCATACACCAGTGTCTCCCCCTCTCCCATGACCCCCTCCTCACTCCCCCCCCCTCCCCCCAAGTCGCCCCTTCTTACCACCATTTGACTTGATTTATGATCCCTATCCAATCATCGTAGTTCTCAAGGTATTACTTTGCGATGGTATGGATTGAGGAGGAAAAACATATTGTCTTGTTTCAAAGGTTTTGAATGGTTCTTTTTATCGTTTACAAATCTATGGTTATTATTTTGTTACTTGCAAAGATTCCTAGATTTTTTGTTCCTTGTAAGACTTCTCAGTTGTCTTTTTGTTCATTGAAAAAAGATTTTAGTTGCTCTTTTATTACTTGCATACAGTTTCAGTATTTCATTTGTTACATGCAAAGGTTTCATCAGTTCTTAGTTTCTTACTTGAATTATTTTCTTAGTGTCTCTTCTGTAATCTGTAGAGAGTTTCAGTCGGCCGCTCAATATCCACAAAGGAAATGTAGTATAGCTTTTTGTTACTTGAGTCTATCATTGTCTTCTTTCTTAGAATGAATCACACAGATAGATCGTGGCTTTTGTGAAGGAGTGCACGATTAATAGATATCTTAAGATGTACCAAAACTGATCAAGTGAGTCCTGGGTATGAGGCAGACACAGTGTGTGTGTGTGTGTGTGTGTGTGTGTGTGTGTGTGTGTGTGTTACTGACAAAGCAAACCATTAGCTTTCATACCATTATCTCTAATAATGGTTGCCGCACACTGTCACGGAAATGACAGCTATTGTTAAGGGGTTTCCCCCCCCCCCCCCCGCACCCTGTGCACAATGGACACGTCTTCCGGCATTTGCTAGTCAGTGTCTCTGGGAGCCAACACAAATTACGGAGGCTTTAGAGAAATGAGGGAGAGGAAGGAGGCTTTCTAGGGAAGTCTTAGGGCCAACTGTTGTGTCTGGTCCTCAGGGGAAGGAGGTTCAGACTTTGAAGGTGGGGGAGTGGGAGGGTGTCGTCTAAGGGAACCGAGGCACTCGCTTGAGGTCCTTTGAAATGGGAAGTCTTTGTGTGGTTGTGATGGGAGGGAGGGTGACGGAAGTCTGCCTACAGTTGTCTTAGCTATTTGTGAGGATGGCCAGATAGGATGGGATGGCCAAGAACAGGCTTGTCGAAGCCTGCTGGTTATTGGAACATCTTGGAATAGACCTGCCACCTGTTGGCAGAGTTTGAGATTGGTCTACCACTCGCTGGGAGAGATTGGGATAGGCTTGCCATTCACTGGGACAACTTGGGACAGGCCTACCACTTAGTGGGACTGTTTGGAATAAGCGTACCGCTGCTTCGAAGAACTTGGGATAAGCTTATCCCTTGCTGAGGACCGCTTGGGATAAGGGCTAGCCCGTCGTTAGAACAGCCTGGGTTAGGTGTGACATTATCTACCATTTGGTGGGTCGTCTTGGTATTGGTCTACCATCGCCTGCAACAGCAGGAAACTCTAACCTACCCCTAGATATGTCGTCATCATCAAGCGCATCCATCGTCAGGGTAAAAAAAACCTGTCGCATTCCGTTAGCGCCCTCTCTCTCTCTCTCTCTCTCTCTCTCTCTCTCTCTCTCTCTCTCTCTCTCTCTCTCTCTCTCTCTCTCTCTCTCTCTCTCTCTCTCTCTCTCTCTCTCTCTCTCTCTCTCTCTCTCTCTCTCTCTCTCTCTCTCTCTCTCTCTCTCTCTCTCTCTCTCTCTCTCTCTCTCTCTCTCTCCAACCTCACAACACAACTCAAGGGGCCAAGCAGGCGGGGGAACACAAACACACCAGCATTTCCACAATATCCTGTGTTTACCTCCCTCCTTCCTCTCCCCCACCCTGAGCTACAGCCTGAGCCGAAAGTTTTTCGCGTAGATCCCGAAGCGGCAGGAATCTAGGACGGAGGCGTCAGCAAAAGAAGAAGAAAAAGAAGAAGTAAGAACAGACTGAAGGTAAAACTCCCTTTATTTCGCTTCTTTCATTTCTCTGCCATCTTTGTACAACAGAGTCATCTGACGATGAAACCAATGCACTTGAAGAGAGAGAGAAGATAGTCCCGTCTCGCGTATTAAAAGTGAGTCTAAAACAAATTCATCTTTCATTGCCCATATCTTTATGAATCTTTTACGCGCTTGACTCTCTCTCTCTCTCTCTCTCTCTCTCTCTCTCTCTCTCTCTCTCTCTCTCTCTCTCTCTCTCTCTCTCTCTCTCTCTCTCTCTCTCTCTCTCTCTCTCTCTCTCTCGAACCTGAGCAAAAATACCTCAACTACGTGTGTGTGTGTGTGTGTGTGTGTCGTACACTTTAGGTAATAGAAGTCTTTAGCATTCATAATGGGAGACAAGGAGTAATTACTACCACTTATCAAAAAAAAAAAGTGTAACAACCCCATTACGCTTGTTTGAAGAGATTTAACAACACGGATGAACTGACTACATTCAGAGTGTCACCCGTGAGGATTCCACAACACGCAGCCACCACCACAACAACCAGCCACGCGAGACGCGAATTAATTACAAGATCAGTTTCTTGTTTTGCTGCAGTTAACCCTAATGACCTTTCTTCAGGTAAAGAAAACGAGCCTCATTAACATGTATATCAGATGATGATTAATGCGAATTTCCCACGTAATCCACACAGACAATCGGCTCTATCTTCGGACCAAAATGCTTTTTTGACCCGGAGATGAAGACATAATGATAGAGAAAGCTAAATGCGATTATCAACTTAAAGTAAAATGATATTGAAAGGATCAATAGACGACATTAGACCCCTCCCTCATCTGCAATATCAAAAATAGCATTACATTTGCAAGGGGCTGGTTTCCCCCGCCCTTCACAGAGGGAAGGGGGGAATATCTGTATACAGTTCACAGGGGAAAATCCCTAGAGTCTGGCCACTACGTTGTATAAATCTATACAGACCAGCACCCACCAAGGTCCTCTCTGGTCATATATATTCCCCAGCTTTGCCGTAAATCTCCCCCGCCACGCGTAGCAACTCACACCCAGTGCCCTTCAGATGTCTGAATATTTCCCTGCATTTGCTGGTGATGTTTACCGCCAACTGTGAGTTTACCTCCAGCCATGGTAAACCTGGTTTACTTTCCATCGAATTCGTGCAATCAGGAAGGGGGTCACTAGAATGTTTTGTCTCATCTTTTTCATCCTAATATTTTCCCTTGATGATCTTCACTCTTCCTATGGTATGTATTTGTCATTCTTCAGTATGACGTAGAGAATCGAGAATATTCATTATTCATTCATTAGTCTACTTTATTCAACACAGAATTATTTTTTCCGCTTGTTTTTCGTCACATTTCTCTCATAATCTTCAGAAATCTCCACATTCTTCTTGTGTAGACAGATGGTCACAGAAACTCGAGTGTCTAACATGAACTATGGAACACCAGTTCATCTTGAACGACCACCTCGTCTTTCTTGCTCTCTTTTCTCAGTGGTCGAAGTAAAGGACCAATTAAAGTCTATCTTCTCCACAGGGATAAGAATTCTTTAGACACCCATGAGAACAAAAAACGGGAGAGTTAAAGATGGTGAAAATGATTTAGGTGAACCACTTAGTTACTTTGTCGTGACGAAGGGGATGAGTAACACAGAAAGGTCGTGTGACCGTCCAGTGTATATAACATCTCGTCACGTCGAAAATAGACACGATCACTGGTGACCTAACTGTGTTCCCCTAACGTGACAGGTGCCCTAAATGTGTCGCTCCTACGTAACTGGTGATGCTGGGGTCTGTAGGCTGCCTCCTAGATGGTTTTCGCCCACCAAGGATCTCTCAGTCCTTTCCAGAGGACCGCCGAGGCAGAAGGACCATCAAGACACAAGACCATCAAGACAGAAGACCATCAAGAGAGAAGACCTCCAAGACAAGACGTCATAACCATAAAGAATACTGTTTTCTCGGACTCTTTCATGGTGCTGGCGTATGGGATCATATGGGATGTGGCTCGTGAATGGGGTGGAAGCTTAGAGAGAGAGAGAGAGAGAGAGAGAGAGAGAGAGAGAGAGAGAGAGAGACAGACAGACAGACAGACAGACAGACAGACAGACAGACAGAAGCGAGATACTATAGGTGTCACTCTGGCTTGGTTCACAGTAGGTCTGTGAGATTCGAAACAATTTTCTGAGTTACAAAGATGAGACAGGAGCAATTGGTGCTTGCCACCTCTCTCTCTCTCTCTCTCTCTCTCTCTCTCTCTCTCTCTCTCTCTCTCTCTCTCTCTCTCTCTCTCTCTCTCTCTCTCTCTCTCTCTCTCTCTCTCTCTCACTTACAGCAAGTGTCCTAAACTGGGGTAAAATCTAAGACTATGGATGACTTCAGATATCAAAACTCACAACATTTGTCTTTTCGTTCCGATTAATCTACCGTACCGAACCTAACGCATCTCATATGACAAATATGATCATATATGGTTCCCTGCTGGAAAGGTCAGCTCTGAATATTTCTTGTCCCTCGTAAAGGTTGATTGACGAAACGAGTTATCGTACAGGACAAGAGAAAGGGAACAGGCCACGACGCGTAGTGTCTATTGATGACTGGAACTTTCACCAAGTTCACGAAGATAAATACCTCATGATATTGGTCTGTTTGACTTGCCTATTTGTGTCTGTGTGTGTGTGTGTGTGTGTGTGTGTGTGTGTGTGTGTGTGTGTGTGTGTGTGTGTGTGTGGTAAAAAAGAACAAGGAGATAAAATTCATCTTCGTAAAAAGCTACTTCCCTTCAGCCATTAGTTTACCCACCACCACCACCACCACCACCCAGCAGCAGCAGCAGCAAGCCACTCTAACCGCAACACATTCCAGTGAGTGGCCGAAGAATCTACACAAAGCCTTCGTTGTCAAAGCTGTCTGGCTGGAATGAATTCCCTCACTGGAACGACGCTGGCAGCGCCCCTTCCGTGGGATCTTGCGTGTGGAGTTCCCCCAGGATTAGTCTGTGCTGTGAGGAGGGGAAGGCTCCACACCTCATGCACAAGTACACAAATGTACGTCTTGCAAATTCAGGTGGTGAGTCCCAGTGGTCTTTGTAACTAGGGAGAGACAGAGAGACAGAGACAGGTAGTGGTCCCAAAGTTCCCCAGTACTAGAAGACTTATATAATCTAGTGGTTAATAATGTAACGTTCCATAGAAGTCTGTCTGACAGAGGGACGTGGAATACAGTCCATATTCTGTAATGATTTACTCTCAGAGACTTCATCTAAGTCTACCGCGAGTAAACTATATCAAGGAATAATAGACGGGGAAGCTGGTCTATCATAGGTAGGTCTATCATAGTCCCGTTCATCTATTTGGACAAAATAGATCTAATTCAGTCCTGTAACACATGTGTGGCAAATAACCAAAAGTTGTCTACATGGCCCAACACAGCAGCTGTAGAACTACGTGGGCTAACTGTGTTTTATTTTTTTAGCACAAACCAAAATTTGCAGCAACATTCTGTGATTTTTTGGAAAAGAGAAATAACAGTAACAACATTTAACACATCCGGGAACGAATTCATAAACGAGTTTACTTATTTACATTCATTAGTCGAACAAAACTGGCAAAAACGAATGGGACAAACTTGTGGCAATTTGGTGAACTGGTGAAAAGCTGCTTTGTGAGCCGGAAGCTTGGTGCTCTTGTGTTCAGCATGTGTGGCGTGGTGTCCAGCCTGTTGGATAAGCCCCTGACGACCATCCATGCTGGAGTTCGACGTCGGAGACCTTGCTCTGGCGAGGAGCGAGGTGTTCCGTGAGGAGCTGAAGAACCCTAAGAGGAAAACAGGGGTCGGAAAAGTGGAGTTGGGAGAGCGTCTATAAGTAAGTAGCCATTAAGAGAAATGAAGGCCAGACAACGAGCGGACGAAAGTGCGAAAAAGAGCAAATTAGTTTAGTCTTTTGTGCCTCCAAGACTGACATAGTTGAAGACGGAAAAATGAAATAACAGCACTTTCTCCGCGGACCAATACAAGATGTCAATGGTTAAATTTGGTGAGGATTTTAGTTCCCAATTCTTTAACCCTCAGAGAGAGAGCGAGAGAGAGAGAGAGAGAGAGAGAGAGAGAGAGAGAGAGAGAGAGAGAGAGAGAGAGAGAGAGAGAGGAGAGAAGAGAGAAGGGGAAAGAAAGTTAAAAATGTCCGAAATGGGGAAGATTTCCACCAAAATACCAAAGTTTATCTTCGTAATTTGTGTTCCATTTATCCCTTGAAAACTTGTCTTGTAATTTTCTCTCTCTCTTCAGGAAGCCTTAAACCTCGTGTTTACTACTTAAATTTCCCAGGTTAATCCAAGAGTTGAAATTATATTTCGTAAAATCATATCACAGAATCATATGCCCACCAAAATATACCTTTTAAAACATTCTCCAAAAAGGTAGCTTCTCCAACATACACTTCATCTAACACACTACAAGTCACCTGCTGCCCTCCAAAATACACTTCGTAGAACTCCCTGCACGGCGGCAGCCTCCAAAGCTCATTTTACAAAATACTTTTCGCAACGTCAACCTCCAAAATAATGCACACTTCCACAGTATCTATAACCTCCCAAAACCCCATCAGTGTCTGTGAGCTAATTTCCTCTGGTAATTAAGTTCCTTAATCACTCTAAAAATTGTGGACATATTGACTTAAAGCATTTTATAACATGTTATCTTCTCGTGAGATGGGAAGTGTGCGAAAGTTCATAAGGCCCTTAGCAGTCTGATGAGGTAAAAGCTATCGCACGCTTACACACAACACACACACACACACACACACACACACACACACACACACACACACACACACACACACACACACACACACACACACACACACATATATCCCAAGAATAGCAAATGACCTGGAGCATTGCATGTCTTGTCGTCTACATTATGAATACAATACAAAAAAAATACATTTCATTTTTTTCAAGTTTCTGTCGTTTTTGTTTCTCGTTCTAGTAACATTTCCTTTTCGGCCTAACTCTTCAAAACACCTTTCAATCACGTCTCTCACTTTACCTCCCTGGGTTGACGGAAGAGAAAAATGTATATTTGTTGTACAGGATAAAGCAAAGAAAAAGGATCTTAGAAACTCTTTTGTTACTCAGTTGACAATAGTGTTTCCTTCACACTTTCGATGTGCACTTTAGACAATGATGGACTTGAAGTCCACTCAAATACTTCTCAAAGGATCAGATAGTCAACAGTCACAACACCATTTTACTATGGCCTCAACACTGTGTTTCTAATCCCATTCGTAGTATCAGAAAACAATATCATCTCATAATGATATATAGAATAGCGGCAATAAATCTGAGATTTACTACGGAAATCCTATAACCTTTCTCAAGAATATAACTCATAATGACAAAAATCTTTGCACTGTATTTGTCAAAGAGCGTTGATAACTCTGGAAATACTTCCCCTGGTATTGATCGCGTGAGTTAAATGACAGGAAAATGAATTTCTTAGTAATTACAACGAAAGGGACTTGGGAGGCCTATAGATGATATGGAAATGAGGAATGGTTTCTGTTATGTATGCAGAGCAGCGAACACGGCGCTCCCCCACCGACCCAGCAATGCCATTTATTATTGCCCTGGGAGCAATTGTAGACTCCAAGTTGCCTTTCAGTTCTCCTAGTATAATTGCCTGCTAGACGCAGGGGAGACAACTGCTTAATTGCCATTAGAAGTTCAGATAGACCTGATCCAACTACAGTTAGATCAATTAGCGCAGAGTAACACATCCCTTCACATTAATGTTACTGGTGTAATTTCTCGTATCATCTTCTAAGGTTTAGCCACTGGATCGCGTTTGATATCTTTTACTTAAGTCGAATAATTCGTCTCTGATCTTTCCTCAGTGGATTCTATGGGTCACCCTCAAGAATTGTGGTGGTTTTATGTGTTTGTTTTTGCCTCCAGTGTTGAAACTGCATCTTGTGCTGGAGGAATCTTGGTGTGATGTGTTGACTCGGTGCTTTCCCAGTGATGGAGAGGTGGTTGGTGTCGAAAAAGAAAACGTGCATGTCTGGGGTATAAAGGTTCAGACAGATGTATGTCTGGTGGAGCAAAGTTGAAGATTAGTTTGGGGTACGGTGGTTATTTATAAAACTTGTCGGGTCATTAATGTCTGAATCTCTTTTGTTTATGGCAAGAGAGGGGGATCTGAGAGTATATGATCCAGAAATGTGAGTCAAGGGTGAGCATAGTATTCTGTGAGTTGGTGTTTGGTTGTGATGTGGTTTGATCAGTGAGTGGACAATGTGTTGCTGCAAGGAAGCAATGAAAACATTTTTATGTTGTGAATATATATACTGTTTGTGTTTGTTAGAGAGCTGGTGATTGATCTGAGTTCTCTTTTTTTAGTGTGACTTATAGTTTCACAATATGCATATATTCATAAAAGGGTGAGGCGTAACTTAGGATGGAGCGGATAAATTGTTTGTGAAGGACATTAGAATATAATTTTCATTGTAAGATTCCGATGACCTTAAGTGTTCTAAGGGCTATATGTACATATTGTTATGACCTTTGAGTTGACGCTGTGGTGCTGGATATAATTTTCATAAGTGTGTCGTATGTAACACCAGTTAGTATGAACATAGGAATACATATATATATGTAGCCATATTGGTTTGTGGCAGCCGACATCCTCAAGACTGAGACTGTGGACATATTAAAGAAGCTTGTGAGGAACCAGACCAGACGACCCTTGAGAAACACCTCTTGGATCCACTCCCTCAACCACTTCTATTCAAGAGAGACCCCTCACGCACCTCCCGTACGTGTAGAAGAGTTCCTTCAAGAACGTTATAGATGCTACACGCCGAAGCTAACTCCCCAGATACAAGTCAACCTCACACTAACCCACATCGAGAAGATAACATCAACACCAGTCGTCCACCGAGATCTGAAAGCCTCGTCAACGACATGGTGATACCTGACGTGCGTTTGCATAGCCAGAAGGGAAACTTTAACGAGCTTGGGCATCTATGTGGGGGAGGAGGGAGCTGAGGGCTGATGGAAGATCACGTGAGCTGTTGTAATTAGAGACTGTGTTCCATCATAATCAACTGTCCATCTGCGTGGGCAGTGCCTATTTTTAAACTTAATCACGATTTCCTGACAAGGGTTTGATTACGTGGACTCGGTAATCACTGCTATTTGGTGAAGGGGTATTTATGTTCATGATATTCTCCTGTTGTCACCATCAGATGAAAATAATCGCCTGAGGAACGAACATTCGAAGCTTCGAGACTGAGAATGAGACAAGAAACTATCAATATCATTGTGAAGGTTCCATGTTTCACACGTGTGTGTGTGTGTTGGTTGGACTGAGATTTGTCGAAGCCTCTCACTGCAATGGCAGTAACTACGTGTGGTCGTGCAGTGCTATTGGCTAACTCAGACACTAACGTGCTACTGTCACTGCCTCTTTTGCACTGCAGTGTTACCGGTTACCTATGGCACTGTAGTGTTACTCGCTACTCATGGCACTGCAGTGTTGCAAGAGCTACCCCTGACACTTCTGATGGCACCATCAACAACTAGTAGGTCTGACCTACTGTGAAGTAACAAACAAGAGTAAATAAGAATAACGTTAGATCAACAGACGAAATAGATGAGGCAGTTCGACTCATTCTTATCAAGTGCTTCCCCGAACCTTACCAGTGGAGGTCATATTAAGCATCAAGCATACCAACGTCCATCTGGTCCAGCCATCGTGTAGAGAGAGAGAGAGAGAGAGAGAGAGAGAGAGAGAGAGAGAGAGAGAGAGAGAGAGAGAGAGAGAGAGAGGAGCTCCCTTGGTTAGCTAAGTGGCGATTTAGTAGTTCTCGATAGCAGATCCGAAGAGGATGAGTTGGGTGAAATGGAAGGGGGAGAGAGAGAGAGAGAGAGAGAGAGAGAGAGAGAGAGAGAGAGAGAGAGAGAGAGAGAGAGAGAGAGAGAGAGAGAGAGAGAGAGAGAGAGAGAGGATACGCTCCTAGAGCACCCAGGCGAGGGGGTGAGGACGGTTTTAGATTGGCTGTGAATCGAATTAGCTCCGAGGTCACTGCGGGAGCTGCACACCACACACCGGACGGGGTACCTACCTACCTAACCTCACGAGGTACCTACGAGGAGATCCTGCCACGTTCGTAGGGCCAGGAGCGCGTAGCACTCGCCACCTGATTCGTATGTTGAAGGACTCTCTTTCTCTCAACTGCCTCTCCTCGTCTCAGATAGAGAAGAGAAAGAGAATGAGAGAGGGTAAAAGAGAGAGAGAAAGAGTAAGAGGTTTCTCTAGCCTCACAGTTTGGTAGACATTGGCTACCAGCATCTAATTATCGGACAGGCGCCAAGTATGGATAAAGGTTTTTGTTTTTCATATTTTTTCCCCTCACAAAGTCGGCAAAGAGATTGGGTTAAGTGCCTAGGTTTTTTAGGATGGACTAGGTAGGTTTGGCTAGATTATAAGTTAGGCTGACCTAAGTAACTAGATTGAATTATGAATAAGTTAGGTTAGGGTTTTTTCTGATAATTATCGTCATAATGATTATCATAATCATCATCACTATCAAGTTCAACACCCACAGCACCGTCATCATCATCATCACCATCATCATCATCATCATCATCATCATCATTACGATTATCATCATCGATGGAAAAAGCTTTTATCCAAAGCCCACAATCGATCATGGATGGGGTCGCCGTGGCTCTCATCCGTCAGTGCCACTCATAAAGCTTCAGCGGAACCAGTGTTCGATAACCACATAATTCAACTTTCCTGCCCAAACCTGGACTCATTCATCAAGTTCTGTTGAGAGCATGTAATATGAGAGAGAACAGAGAGAGAGAGAGCACCTCTCTCTCATTCTCTCTCCCTTACCCTTCCCTGGGGAGCTGTAATCACTCACCCTGTCAGTGTTTCTTAAAGAAGGAGCCCATCAGTGGAACCCCCGTTGATCGTCGGTGGTTATGCCCCACTCACTACGAAGGGGAGGCATTACGCTGTTGATTTCAGGGGAGCCGAAGTTCGTGGCGTGTGTGTGTGTGTGTGTGTGTGTGTTTTAAAGTGCGAAAGGAGTGTAAGAGGTGTGTTGAGTGTGGACAGGGATGTGTAGAGTGTGTGGAGAGGTGTAGAATGCGTCTGGGATGTGTACACAGTGTAAGGTGGGAGAGGTTAGCTCTGTTCTGGGTCTGTGTGTTGCTGTGTACTGTTGTGATAAGCGTCTGGTCCGTACACACGTCGACGTGTGTACGGACAGCCAAGACACCAGACACAAACCTGGAGACGTCTAAAGACCGCATAGAACATCAATACACGTCTGGTGGCATGTATAAGACCACCAAAGACCCCATGCCTAAGCCTGGAGACGTGCACAGACCAACGAAGACAATAAACACACACGTCTGGCGACGTTTACAGCCCACCAAGGCCCTAGACACACGTCCGGCGGCATCTACAGACCACAAAGACCCCAGACACACGTCTGGTGGCGTGCACAGACCACCAAGACCCCCAGAGACACGTCTGGTGGCGTGGGTACAAGAGGGGTAAAGCTTCGGACCAGAGGCATATGAGGGAGTGCCAGCCTCTGGGGCTACAGCTGGACCATCAGTGAGGGACCTGTGGGTAGAAAAGACGGTCATGGTTTCCCAATAACCAATACACAGTGAGATAAATAACCTTGCGACCTCCTGCGCCTGAAGGAGGCTGTGTCCCTGTCTCTCTCTTCTTTTTTTAAGTCCTCGTATGCAGGGATAAGATGAAACCTGGGTGCCTCTCTCTCTCTCTCTCTCTCTCTCTCTCTCTCTCTCTCTCTCTCTCTCTCTCTCTCTCTCTCTCTCTCTCTCTCTCTCTCTCTCTCTCTCTCTCTCTCTCTGGTTTAGCTGGGTAGGAAAAAGGTAAAAAAAAAAAAAAAATTCAGCACTTTGATCAACACATCTGTTGTGGTCAGCGTCAGGTATTGTTGAGCACCACAGGTTAGTGTTGATAATCCACCGTGGTGGAACTAATCGTAATTATATGCACAATTATCGCTAAAGGAATGTAATCTGGTCTCTGGTCGTTTTCTCTATACATAATATACCAGTGTATCGTGTCATAAATTTCATATATTTGATACTTCTGATCTATCAAGAACATTCTTTATCCAGCGTATGAAAATACGCGTCTATTCAGTTATCTCATTTATTATTATATTCTATATTGTTTACTAACCAATTTATTTTAATGCGGGAACGCCATTTGTGTTGGTTCGACACGAACAGCACTGGATTATCAGAAAAGCTTAAAAAGTTTTTACGCGAACGTCCACCAAAAATAGGATTATTAGGGAGGACATCAAGGGTCACCCTTGAATTAATATTTACTGTGTACGTAGGTGACCCCCACGATCCCCTACCCATCCCAGGGGAAAAAAAAATTGGACAGAGCCAATCAACGCTAAGCTTGAAACGCATTTAGAATAGTTTCAGGGTCAGTCATAAATGTCACGACCCCATATCATGGCCATGAGCTTTATCATACATCAGCACTATAAATTCGTGCGTATATAGATAGATAGATTGATAGAGTGATAGTTAGATAAATAGATCGATAGGTTGATAGATAGACAGGTAGGTAGAGAGATAGATAGTTACTTTATACTTATGATCACCTTCCTCTCATTATACCCACTTGCAAGGAAAATGGGACAACCTCTGGGAAATGGTACAATTTTCTCCCTCAGGCTACAGTGAAGGCCACAAAACCAACAGAACATATGGGAGGCACATCTGGAATAGTGCCCCCTCCCACACCCCCCCCATAACCCCATAAGGAAAAGAAAACGAGAGTCTCGAAACTTTATGGTAACTTTCTTTTTTCCCCTAAAAAAAGGATTTAACCTCGACGCAAGCAATTCTACTGTAATGCTTGAAGGCACGGCGGCGCCCCCATCTCTTCTCCTACATGCTACAGTCACCGCTGGTGTCATTGCTTGTTTTAGTCTTGATCTTCGACAAAAGAATTACTCAGATCGTGGGAATAGAAAGCAGTAATTGGGGATTCCAGGAACTGATCCCTTGGCCTTTAGAGTCCAGCATATAATTCGTGGAATTCGAGACACTTGTATTTAGTCGAGGGAAGGAAATGTAAAGTCTTTTATATGCCAGGATCATTACGCCATGGAAGATCTAATGCGGTCACCGATGTGTGTGTGTGTGTGTGTGTGTGTGTGTGTGTGTGTGTGTGTGTGTTTGCTTTTCGAAGTGCGTCTTGTATATAAAACGCTTTTCTAAAGGCACATGCAGCTCAAGGCTGCGCTACTTCTAGTAGCAGGGTGACACACACACACACACACACACACACACACACACACACACACACCAGGATATAGTTCTACACAAGGGACACAGCCACAACCCTCTCCTCCTCTTCCTCCTCCTCCTCCTCCTCCTCTCTGCTGCTCCTGCCGCAGATGTGGGTGACGTGTGGGTGATGGATGACGCCGCCAGGAGGGGTAGGGAGGAGCCTGGAGCCACCACCTCAGGGGCAAAGACCGAGGGTGATGAAGTTATCAGAGGTGGTGAGAGAGAGAGAGAGAGAGAGAGAGAGAGCCAGGGAGGAGGGGGACCCGCTGGACACCTGGCAGAAATTTGGCGAGTGTAAGAGATTATATGAGAGGCGGGCGGTGGGGATCACCCAGCGTGGGGATTTTAAGAGGGAGGGAGGAAGAGATTTCGGGACGAAAGAAGTGGGATTTAGTCGAGTTTATTCCTCATTTTTAAAGAGGAGATTACACTCATGTTTTGGTTATGTCAGAGGGCTTGAGGTGGGAGGGTACGTCATGGTGGCCAGGGCGTAGGAACATCGCGATAAGAAGAGGATGAAGGAGGGAGGAAGCAGCAGCAGCAGCAGCAGCAGCAGCAGGTGACATCCACACTGGAGATTAATGTTGTGTTGAGCAAGAAAGATGGCCGAGGACGGAGGAGACACCATCAGAGAAGACCCCCCACCTCCCCCAACAACTCTCCTCCTCTCACGATGGCCACAGCTTCTTCCCACCAACCTCAAGCAACACCTCATGGAGGCGACCCACCCCACCACAACCACCCATCCACCCCAAGCAACAACAAAGAACCCAAAACCCTCCTCCTCCTCCTCCTCCTCTGTGACCCACTTTTCACAACCCTCCCCTTAAAACACTACACCACCAGTCTTCTGGACATCTTGAGTCAGCGAGGGAGGGAGATTATAAGGAAGCTCCCGTTATATAATGATGCTGGAGGGTAAGGTCGACTCACCTGAAGGAGGGGAAGAGTGGATTTGGATTAATTAGTCACACTGGGGCAGCCAGCGACACCCAGTGATCATCTGTTATGTAAGGTACGTGGGGCCCCGCTCTGAACTGCTGGGTTAACGAGGCTGTGGGATGATGTGTTGAGGTGTGTGTCTGTGAACCGTCTCATGGTTCGTGCTCCTCTTCTCTCTCTCTCTCTCTCTCTCTCTCTCTCTCTCTCTCTCTCTCTCTCTCTCTCTCTCTCTCTCTCTCTCTCTCTCTCTCTCTCTCTCTCTCTCTCTCTCTCTCTCTCTCTCTCTCCGCACCGCTGCCCGGGTATAAATGTTTCAAAATCAACAGAAGGACGACAGAGTTGGTGGCCGTGTTGACACCACCCCAAGTGTTCCAGTCCATACACAACAAGTGAAGGGTGTCAGACCGATCCCCTAGAGATCTCGTCTCTGAATTGGATCTTTGCTGCTTTGCCCACATTTTCGACAGGATTTCCCGCCATACAGAATGGGATTAAATCAATCTAATACCTCCCTCTGTCTCGCCTGATGGATTCTCGACCCTCCTATAGCAAAATTATTTTCTCTTTTTCTTGCCTCCTCTGTGTTTTGCTCTCGATGTCTTCGTCATCCAACTCGTCATCCAAACAGAGGCAGCGACCAGATCTACAAGAGCAGCTGTCGTGAATAGATCCTACAGAACTAGCTGTCGCGACCAGACGAATACAAACTAGATTTAACGACCCGTAGACCCAAATTTGCGAGGAGTTTTTAAGCCGAGGAAGATGTTATCCATCACATAGATACGTAGACCACATAGGAGTTACAATGTATGAGAAACCTGAACACGAGTTCAAGTGCAGAATGGCTGCAGGAAGTTGTGGAACTGCAAAAGTGTTGATTATGTTTCAGAGTAATGCACTAACTTGTGGTGTAAACTTACAAGGGAATGTAGACAAACTTTGGTAGGACTTATGTACTTAAGTAACACGAGAGGTAGCACAGTGTTGGTGCTCAGTAGTACATATTTGAATGTAATTTGTGAGAAATTGTTTCATATATATATTTATAGTTACTACTTTACCTTGCACTTTATATGATTGGATATAGTCGGCTGTAAAATACGTCTCTCATAATCCTTTTCAATTTTGGGGGCAAAAACTGCGCACTTCAATAGCTCAGCTGTCTATATACTTCTCTGGAATTATACCACTTTTTTTATTCAGAAACTTTGCGGCATTTGATTTATAGTTTTATTATAGACTAACTTTTGTAAGTATCTATCTCACGCAGAATTACATATCCAGTGGGTAATTTTTGTCAATTGATTCGGCAGACGTCGTCTCAGAAAATGAGCGTGAATGTGAGTTTTTAAGGCGACGCATTTCCTAAGAACTCATTTTCTCTCATTTTCCAGTGAGGTTCTTTGAATTATAGGAGACGAGTGCAAATGCCAAGGGGTCGCCAGGCGAGACATTGATTTGCAAGGTGGCCAAAAAAAAAAAAAAGTATTCTAACAGTCATATATATATATATATTTGAGAGAGAGAGAGAGAGAGAGAGAGAGAGAGAGAGAGAGAGAGAGAGAGAGAGAGAGAGAGAGAGAGGAAAGAAAGAATGAAAAAAGAGACAGAAGGAGGAAATGACTGTGTGTGTGTGTGTGTGTGTGTGTGTGTGTGTGTGTGTGTGTGTGTGTGTGTGTGTGCGAGTGAAATAGAGTAAGAGAGAGGGACTGTAGAGCTACCTCTCACTCCCCCACGTCCACAGCCCCACCAGTCTCACCCCTTTTCCCAAGGGTCACTTAAGACCCTTGGGCTTTGTCGTCCGCCTCGTTCTGTGGAGATTAATTGCTCCTAACTGCTAGTTAGCGGTACCTGCTAACTACCATTAACAAGGTGGCTGTGTCTCCTGCCAGCCGTGGTAATGGTGGTTCCCTGGCCCACTTTATGGCCTGAGGGAGACACACTACTGTACCTGGTACACACAAACCATTTTCTTCAAGATAAACTGGCCACTGCCTCCCGCAAGCACAGCCCCAGACCTCGTAATTTAAGAAGAATAATGTGAACTAAAGACGGTTATCATTGTGTGGTGCCTCCTGCCACTATCATTGTGTGGTGCCTCCTGCCACTGTTATTGTGTGGTGCCTCCTGCCACTGTTATTGTGTGGTGCCTCCTTCCAGTATCATTGTGTGGTGCCTCCTGCCACTGTTATTGTGTGGTGCCTCCTGCCACTATCATTGTGTGGTGCCTCCTGCCACTATCATTGTGTGGTGCCTCCTGCCACTGTTATTGTGTGGTGCCTCCTGCCACTGTTATTGTGTGGTGCCTCCTGCCACTATCATTGTGTGGTGCCTCCTGCCACTGTTATTGTGTGGTGCCTCCTGCCACTGTTATTGTGTGGTGCCTCCTGCCACTGTTATTGTGTGGTGCCTCCTTCCAGTATCATTGTGTGGTGCCTCCTGCCACTGTTATTGTGTGGTGCCTCCTGCCACTGTTATTGTGTGGTGCCTCCCTCCAGTATCATTGTGTGGTGCCTCCTGTCACTATCATTGTGTGGTGCCTCCCTCCAGTATCATTGTGTGGTGCCTCACGCCACTTCTGCTGCTGCAAGCCAGACTCATACTGTTTCCGCAATAGATTATCTACTAGACCTGGGTCTTCCAGTGCTTGGGTCAGGCATGCGAGCACGAGATCTTGCAGTACACATGCACACCTGCTTCCATGAACGCATGCGCATGGCGTGGCACAACACGTACACTCTACTGAATTTGCGTCTCAGAGAACCACTGTAACGTAAGAAGAAGGATCAGCCAAAGGAATAGAAATACACACACACACACACACAAATATATATATATATATATATATATATATATATATATATATATATATATATATATATATATATATATATATATATATATATATATATATATATATATAAATATATATATATATATATATATATATATATATATATATATATATATATATATATATATATATATATATATATATATATATATATATATATATATATATATATATACATACATTTCACTTGGAATTAAATCAGAAGTCTGGAATCAGGAATAACAAGGCAAAATTTAAGAGTTTGCCCAGAACAATAAACTTCCACAGAGCAACGATAACAGGGAACGTAATTTAGAACTCTAAAACAACAAAGGTGAAAATTATTGAGAAAATATATAGGATCATGATTCAAGATGTGAGGAGAGAGTTATGAGGTAAGATAAGAGGAAGATCAGAGATGAGTATTACGAAGTATATTGATGGATTGGGATGAAGATACAGTCTCCCTTCCGTTCCTTCCCTTATCTCTCCCCCATACAGTTACAGGGAGATATATGAGTGGTCGTTCATGATAGTATAGCCTGGTGATGGTCATGGGAAGTTGTGGTGATGTCAGTTCTCCTCATGGCGTCCTGAGTTCACCAGTCTCTTTAGTGTCCTCTATGTGTGATGACCCGATGCTCATAACTCCAATGATGTGGTGTATGGATGACGTTTTGATGTTAACTCTCCCCTAGTGTCCTACATGGGTGACATCCTCATGTCATCTCTCCCATGGTATTCTGCATGGGTGACGCCATACTGTTTTGTGATTTTTATCATCTCCTTATTGGCCCTCATGGGTCCTACTGCGGTGTTTATGGGTGTTAACTTCGCCCATCTCGGCGTGAGCAGGAGGCTTAGTGAGTTAGTGCCCCGTAAGATTTTGTAAAGAACACTGGGAGACCCCTGGACCTCTCTCTCTCTCTCTCTCTCTCTCTCTCTCTCTCTCTCTCTCTCTCTCTCTCTCTCTCTCTCTCTCTCTCTCTCTCTCTCTGCTCATAAAATCAAGACTGTGATAAGATTAGCCTCAGTTAATCTAATCCTGGGAAGAGAAAGTGATGAGAGAGAGAGAGAGAGAAAAAAAAAGGAAAGAAATATCAGAACTCTTGCTCTCTTCTCTCTCTTCCTCACCCAGTGAGAAATACTGCTCCTCCCTGTATCGTCTTGTCCTCCTCACACTCACCCCCACAGAAATACAGGACCTCATCTCCCGAGCGATCTTCCTCATACAGTGAGAGATATAGTATTTCCCCCCACCGAATTCCTATGCAAGAGCGCAAAGGGGAAGTGGAGCAAAGACAATATTCTATTCCTCTCTTCCCAAAGGTATTCATTTAACTGCAGAGAGAGAGGGAATGCAGAAACCTCAACAACGAATGATTAAATATGACTCAAAAACTCATTATGACAATAAAAGACGCATATGCAAACAATCAAAACACATCGAACATGGCAATCGAGAATTGAATAGGATTGGTTTACTACAGGGATGGAAAAATAGATGACACAAAGATCCTGATACTGACCAGAGGTGTTATACGACCAGACCAACAACGAAATGGAGAAATATAGAATGAACACAGCACACTAAGGGTCCCACAGACACTTACATTTGATGAGACAGAACAATTGAGTTGGTCCCGGACCATAAAGATAATGGAGGCAGTTACATACTCATGAAAAGGATTATGATATAGACAAGAAGGAAAAAAACAAAAGAGCATCGATGACCCCCCCATCATAAGAGGTATTGTCATAAGCAGAGGTTCTCCATTATGCATGAGATGGAGACCTGGAGGAAGGAATTACTGCGTTGTATAGAGGGATTTTGGTCAAGTCCGGAGACTGGCTGACTGAGCAAAAATGTTCCCACTTTGCATCAGGCGAGGAGAAAAAGAGAGTCAATGAGAAAAAGAAGCCTGCGGGAGTCTATGCTCTCTCTCTCTCTCTCTCTCTCTCTCTCTCTCTCTCTCTCTCTCTCTCTCTCTCTCTCTCTCTCTCTCTCTCTCTCTCTCTCTCTCTCTCTCTCTCTCTCTCTCTCTCTCTCTCTCTCTCTCTCTCTCTCTCTCTCTCTCTCTCTCTCTCTCTCTCTCTCTCTCTCTCTCATTCCCCACTTCAGCCAGAGGCCAGCTTGAGAATGACAGCGTTTTCATTTCCGTCAAATTAACTCAGGAGGGCAGGAGGAACGTTCAACAGGAAGCCAATATTGCCTTAAGTTATCCAGAATTCTAAATCCAGTCCCATTTCCTCTCTCTCTCTCTCTCTCTCTCTCTCTCTCTCTCTCTCTCTCTCTCTCTCTCTCTCTCTCTCTCTCTCTCTCTCTCTCTCTCTCTCTCTCTCTCTCTCTCTCTCTCTCTCTCTCTCTCTCTCTCCCTTCTCTGAGATACACCGTTTTCTAATTTCATGATGGTGATAATTCTAAGGTAAACTTTCCTAACCTTTTTCGCTTGTGTTAATCCCTATTGCTCACCTCCATTCTCTCAAACTCATTTCGGATGTCCAGAACACGACAGCTTCAACTTTGCGCCCAATCAGAAAGTACTCTAAAGTCAAAACACGACGTCAGTGTGAAAGTGTTCAGCACCAAAGACTTGAGGATATCTTGAGTGATTCGACTGTCTGAATCGTCTTATTCCCACGTCATAGAAAGTTTTGTGAGTGACATTACTCACTTGGGCTCATACACATTACGGAACTCAAGTCGTTTTAAAGATTCTTCATTCCGCACACACAGAACAATGAGAGAGAGTTGATAACCCAGTCATGGCAATGGAACTTTTAAGAATCTGGTATGGAGTTGTTGTGTGAAGTCTAGTTTAACTGGATCAGCAACTGGTTCCTCAAAAAGCCCAGTTACTCTTAACTGGAAAGTTGCTGCTTGTGGTTCCAGGAATTCCATTCAAACTAGTTTCCCTTGATTTGCTGTGACTGTTCTCAAGGTTTCCAGTGGTTCTTTTTTTATCAAGTTCCTCTTTAATTCCAGTGGCTGCCTGCCTATAGCTTCAGGGGGCTCGTTCACCTAGGCAATGACTTCAAAAGGTCCTCTTGGCCCCTGGATCCTCTTCACGTGCAGTGGCTTTCCAGAGAGCTTCGTGGGGTTCCATTCTGCTGCCTCTTGAATAGTAATGATTCTTCTTGACTGGAAGTTAGAGGCCTTGGAACTTCAAGAGGTCCTTTCATCCACGTTCCAGAGTCTAGCCTTGGGTGTTCCGAGAGATTCTCTCACACAGGTTCCTATTGGCTTGCAGTAGCTAGCCCTTGAGACTTAAAGAGGTGAAGGTAGGTAGGTGTGGGGTGATGGGAAGTGTTGAGTCCTTGCTACAGTGCAGACGGCCGACGTCCCGGCAGCTTCAATGCAATGTTTGCAAAACAAACAATGGCTGACTATGGGACAAAGATGGAAAACGAGAAGAAAACATTTAGCACTTTTCGTTTTTCTTTTTACGTTTCGCGTGGGAGAGAGAGAGAGAAAAAGAGATGAGTGGAAGTACAGAGAGAGAAGGAGAAGTTGGGAGGGAGGGAAAGAGATGGAGGGAAATATAGATGGAGAGGAGAGAGAGAGAGAGAGAGAGAGAGAGAGAGAGAGAGAGAGAGAGAGAGAGAGAGAGAGAGAGAGAGAGAGAGAGAGAGAATAAAAAGAAGATAAACACACCCACGAAGCAGATGTTGGACAAAGGAATCTTAATGAAATAATGATGAAAAAAGGAAGGCCTTTGAGAGTCATCCACTGAACTAGACATCAAAGGAAAAAAAGAGCCTCTAAAGTAGCTTTTGGTGTTTGCTTAGCGTGAGAATAGGGACCATCTTGACGACCTGATATCATTTACTTTACTCTTATTTACATCTTAATCTCATTTTTTTTTTTTCTTTCCAGTGCAGATTCAGCGTCAGGAAATAAAGGCTGGGAAAGAAAATTGACTGATGTTTACTGTTGTTATTGACCGTAGTTTCTAGGATACCTCAGAGTCTCTCACATTAAAACTCCTTTTTATTTATTTCCCCACAGCCACAGACCCACCCGAGACCCAGCCATCATTAGGTACCCCTCATACCAACCTTGATGACCACAGACATTCATAGACACTCAGTGTTACAGCCATCCTCATCTACAGTCCCTTCTTGGTTCCTCTTTTCTGTTGGGAAGCAACAGAACCCTGTCATCAAAGGTCTTACCTAAGCAAAACATGTTTGTCTTCCGCTAACAAATTTACCGAGGCGACTTTGAAGGCTGATCTTCTTCGTTCTTCTCGTCTTTGTCAACATGATGATGTTAATGTGCGTGAAAGTTGAGGAAGAAGGCCCTTCAGAAAAGAGGAAATCATTGTGTATGGGTGTGTGTGTGTGTGTGTGTGTGTGTGTGTGTGTGTGTGTGTGTGTGTGTGTGTGTGTGTATGTCTATGGGTGTGTGTATGTGTGTCTGTGGGTGGGTGTGTGTGTGTGTGTTGGGTGTGTGTGTGTGTGTGTATGTGTGTGTGTGTCTTTCTTCACTATGCCCGGGACTTTACCACTGAGCAGATCTAGCGCGTGGTGCTAACCACAGGTAGAATTCAGACTTAAGAACAAATGGTCGTGGATGATACATATGTCCAAGGGTGTTGTCTAACATCAGACCGTGTGTTCTAGTGGACCAGATGCCAGCAGCGTACGAGAATGTGAATCAGAAATTTAAAGACAGCAACGTGGGCCAGGGACGGAAACTTGACAGCAACTAAAGTGCTGGCTTACTGAGACACCTGCTCTACCTTTCCCCAGTAACCCAGGCAGTAGCGCCTCTCTCCCTCACTGTCACGCCATATCATCCCTAGTGAATAACGGGACACACACACACACACACACACACACACACACACACACACACACACACACACACACACACACACACACACACACATACACACACACACACGCATAATGCGTCGAAGCCTCTGGAACTCTCATAGATTTACCGTCAGAATTTATGCAGCCAACTGGACGGTTTAAATATGCCGCGAGCCGTCAGGGAGAGATGTCAGTCAGGCTCGAGCAGGAGTGGGGAAAAATCCCCCTCAGCTTCTGCGGAATTTTTGCAGACTTAATGATAAGGTTCGACCCACAGGGCTGGGGCAACTCTGGTGCACAGATAATTAACCTCAGGTAAATGAGTGAATGGTCCCTCTTCTCGTCTCTCCAAGAACATCTGTCTATATTCTGTCTGTCTATCTATCTATTTATTCATCTACCTGTCTATCTATCCATTTATCTATGTATCCAACCATCTATCTGCCTATCTATTTATTCATCTATCTTTTTATCTATTTATCTATCTATCAATCTATATACCCATCAGTCTATCTATTCATACAGACAACTCAGTTTTTCAAAGGGGACATCCAAAGCGTGAGAGGTAAAAATATATCAGTCACATGATTGATAAATTTCAAACATTAAAAGGAAAAAGATTAAGTACTTTATGTTGACAGACAACAGTTTCACCGTAATCTGTGTCGAGCATGTGAGGGCGGTGGCTTCGACCAGCGTGTATATGTCCCTGACAAAACGTCACAGAAGAAAGAAGAAGAAGAAGAAGGAAAAATGTTGCGTGTTTTTCCTATGTTCTCTCGTGGCTCACGCAACAGCAGCACAGGAACCCTCACACAACTAAACCCTTCAGTCTTATCCCCATAACCCCAGCTCGGTGCTGCCCCAAAGAGATGAAGTAACACATTATTACCTTAAGAACTTCTTTGAGTTGAGACGGACGCTCACATAGTCCCATTGCAACTTGTAAGATCTTCATCTTTAACATATGAGATCGAGATGAATTGATAACTACATGTTAAGTTCTAAGTTCTGTATTATTCTCCCTATTATCAAAAATATCAAGACATCACAGGAATCGTCTAATGTATTGATATCGGGTTGATTTTGATAGCATATCTCTCTTCAAGATAGCAAGTCTTTATGTAAAGGGGATATCCTCAACACCCTCCCATATAATAGGCTTTTACGCTACAACGATTACCAACCAACTTTCATAAGAACTTTCCCGAACAAAGTTACTTTGAGAAGTAGCTAATACCGCAGCCGACCTGCTGGAGGTGTGGTATAAGCCCTCCATGCTCCTTGGTTTGGGCTGCACAGCGCCTGTGTGCACCAGAGAACTTAAGGTAATTATTGTTCATATGCTCAATTACCAGATGTCACTAGGTGTTACGATCATATCCTGCTTATAGCCTTTCTAATGACGTTTGTGACGTAGGGAAGGCGTATCTAATTATCATAAAGCTATCTATCGTAATTATCAAGGACTTACTGGTAATAATTCCCTAAAGATGCTAATATTACAAGGCCACTTGATTTTTTTGACTTCCACATCATCATGCCGATCATAAAAGTATGTTTATATTCAGCTGTACCAACAACACAGGAAATATAACTGTCTACCTGACCAAATCATACTCTTGAATAGATATAGCCGAGTATATTGTATTCCCTGTCGCCAGTACAATAACGCATTCATATGTTCCTACGTCTACTGCCCATCCAATATTAAAATGGCCCCCAAGGACACTGGACTCCAAACCCAGTCATTAATACCGACCACCGAACCGATATTAAACGTCGTGGGATCTGACCCGATGCTGACGACCTTCCTTTGGTATTGCTATAATGTTTTCTGGATTGAATTTCATATCAGTTCCCCCGAGAAGGATCCTGATAGTGGGATCGAAATATAGAGCTACCAGTTATCTTCTTTATATTTCTTCCGTGTCTGTTCTGTTTATGAATATATATATATATACATATACATATATATATATATATATATATATATATATATATATATATATATATATATATATATATATATATATATATATATATATATATATATATATATATATATATATATATATATGTATATATATATATATATATATATATATACATATATATATATATATATATATATATATATATATATATATATATTTCTTTCATCATGCGTGATTTTCCACTCTATACGGCGCACTGAAACCACGAAACGTAACAGCCCATTTTCCACTGACAAAGAGCACCACTCTCGCCCACTCTTGTTTCATTCATCAGAAACTCTAAAATAAAGAATACTAGAGTTTTAGTTTTTTAACTGCTAATCCCATCCAATTACCTCGTTAAATCGTTAGTACACAATTTATTCATTACCACAGTGCATAGAATACATTGTGTTCAGAATCCGGGCGAACATAAATTGCTTAGCTCTGTCCAAAACAAAAGTTGATGATTTTAATAATTTTCAACGACTCTCCCAGCTGGATGTAAATTCCATTTGTTTTAACGACAGTCCTCGTGTGTGTGTGTGTGTGTGTGTGTGTGTGTGTGTGTGTGTGTGTGTGTGTGTGTGTGTGTGTGTGTGTGTGTGTGTGTCAGTGTGTGTATGTGTGTGTCAGTGTGTGTGTGTGTGTATTTCTTACATCACTACGAATACTCGTGTAGGATTACCATCCTTAGCAATTGTTCCCAAGAAGCCAAAATAATATGAAGATTATAAAAGCCATTTCATTTTTAACCAAAGGATAATCCGACTTTGCAAAACTATGCCAATCTTTTCCATTCATTCCATGGAGGAAATTTAAAAAAAAAAAACAAGAAAGGAAAAAAAAAGTTGTATTACAGAGCAATGGATTCTCACTAATGGAAGTGTAGAGAAAAATATAATGTTTTCTTTTATAATGAAAGACCTTTTTCAAGAATGGGAGTTTCCGGGAGTTTCATTAAAGGTATATGAGAGGCAAAGACATTTTTAGACCTTCTTGTGTTTTTCGTTTTGAGCGCGAGATTTAGGGGGGTGGGTGGGGTGTAGGGCGACGGGAGGAAGAGAGAGATAGATAGATAGAGAGAGAGAGAGAGAGAGAGAGAGAGAGAGAGAGAGAGAGAGAGAGAGAGAGAGAGAGAGAGAGAGAGAGAGAGAGAGAGACAGACAGACAGACAGACAGACAGACAGACAGACAGAGACAGACAGAGACAGAGAGAGAGAGTATTTATATACTTACGAGTAACTATAAAATTTTATCAGAGGATAAGGTGAGCACGTAGTGTTCACCGCAGGAGAATGTAAAGAGTGAGTTGATGTGTTGTCAAGTGTTATAGTGTGAGATGGAGAGAGAGAGTGTCTGTGTTCTTCAACTTAGTCAGACAAGCCTATATATAAATCAGGCGAGGGATAAGTTTAGCAATCAATAATTCATATCATTGCAATTCTAAGTTGATTTTGTCGCTGAACATTCACCATTTTCAAAGTTCATCTTTTCATCAGTTCAATTATCCATGAAAAACTTTTTAAGACAATCTATTCTAAAGAAAAAATAAACTAAGGCGATTCTTACGCTTAGAAAGTCAAAAATCGTATAAAATAAACTAAGTCTCCTAAAGGAAAAATAATAAAATATTATCAGTATTGAAGTACAAATCAAATACAAGAAAATGAGCATCAGTAGTTAGAATATACGTTGTATATAAAAGCAAAAAAGCGACCCAGAATAAACTAGCGACTGCCGCCCATGTGTTTGCGGAAAGGTAGTGAAACCTGGCAACGGATCACCGTAGACTTTCGCGGGCCCCGAGACGCCGTGTCTCCTATGACGCGTGCGCTTGGCCGGGTATAACCACCTCCCATTCCTGTTGTTACTTGGAAACACAAGCTGTGACGTGACCTTACCACACTTTTTTATTATGTGGATAGATAGACTGTTAGATAGATAGATAGATGTGGTTGGAATATTGAATAATCCACCTCTCTCTCTCTCTCTCTTTCTCTGCCTTAATTAGTAACTCTAGCCTCATCAAACTCCCAGCCATCACTTCGGCCATCCCTCTATTCTACGAGTATTATTCTGGCCAATCTACTCCTGAGCAGTCTGTGTGGTAAATCTACCATTACACCATTAAGAATTCGTCATAATTTACATTCTATCTCACTCTTTCTTCTCATTACATTTTAAAAACATTACGAAGACACCAAACGTACTCTCCTCCTATCTTTTTTTTAAAAGAAAAATCATGTATTACTCGTATCTTTATTACGTTGTAAATTATAAGTAAGTTTTAGAATATAATTCAGAATAATCTAAGATCATATCCTTGATACGCATCAAGACAAAGATAACAGTTATCATCTCTCTGTGATAATGTCTCTCATACATTTCCTGGAGAAAAATCTTTTTGAAGTAGGTAGTGTTTTCTGGATATATTGAGATACTCAGAGGCACTCCAATCTCACTTACGTGCCTCTCATCTTATCATTATACGTATAACATTCGTTAGAATATGTTATACATCATACCATTAAGTCAGAGAGCGCTAATGCGTCAGGAAATTTATGACTCATTGTCGCAAACTGATATGATTAATTCTCTGTATGGAGATGTAGCTGTTATTAAGCAACTGTGGTTAGTAGCTAACCTCTGTACCACAGTATGAGTGGTAGGTGGCCATCATTATACCACACTATTGGTGGTAGATAGCCACCAACTGTACCACACTACCAGGTGAAGACTGGCCACGACTCCACCACACTCCAACACACAAAATACACCACACTTATGGCTCGCCAGACGTGCAGTGTGAGCCACAGTGAAACAGACAAAGCCTGGGCCACAATTTCATAAAACTGGATATCGATCAAATGATCCCTGGAAGTATTTCGTCACTCAGGACGTAATGATAAATATAATCATATATCTCGCGTCATGGCTGACGATAATGCGAATAATTTACCGGAAGTATCAAATTATCATCATTCTATTTCTGGAATTCAAAGATATTTTACCCAATGTTATGGTCATTTGGGATTCTCCCAGACGTGGTCCAGCGACGAACGAAAAGCTCCCAACGCATCGCAAATGCCATAAGTCTTGATTTTAAGTGTTCATTATAATGGATATTGGGAGCATACTATCACTTCAGAAGTATATATGCAAAATTCTCGAGTGTGTAGAAAACCAGTGGGTGTACAAAAGTACTATAAGAGTACATGTAATATAATGGAGTGTATACAGAACCACCACAGAGTGTACACAATTCTGCCAATAGAAATACATCTTAATCGCAAGAGCCAATCAGCGTTCGTCACTGGCAAAATAAATCCCGAGGTGCAATACTAAAAACACATCACTTATCTCACCCCAAAATGCCCGAGACTGGTTACTCAGCCCTATTGTCTAGCAAGTGATTAATCTGGGACATCAAGCTGCTCGCTAATCACCTCCATTAATCAGTGTCTGACCATCTCCCTTACCACTTGTTGTAAGGCCTCAGGATTATATATTACCCTTAAATTCCAGGGGAAAACCAGAACAAGAATTCGAACCAGTGTACCAGACATTTTCATCAGCCAATGGAGTTTCAGGAATGCGGACAAAACTGTCTTTATCTTTTCCATTCGTCGCGTGTTAAAAAGCTTTGTAAAGTACTTTGCATGGGTATGTAATTTCTAGGTTTAAATGGGCAATTGTTGAACTAGTTTCCCCCCCTCTCCTTCTAGACTATCTGTCAGGACAATTCTTATCTCAGATCCTAGGATCTACCCTCCTCCGGGTCTCTTTTGCGTCTCATTCCCTCAAACGTTTCCATCATGTCGTCCATGTGAGCCCATACAGTCTTGTATCCCCTAAAACCATTTGTCTTGCTAAAATGATACCCCTCCAGTCTGTGTTACAAATACAGTTTATCCTTTCAATTAAAAATCATGCCTGAATCAACCACAACCTCTCCCACCACCACCACCAGCAGCAGCTCCTCCGGTGGACTGAGCCCTAAGGTCATCTACACCATCCTGGTCTGCGTCTGCTGCTGCTGCTGCATCTGCACGTGCCTGGTCGTGATCATGTTCCTCCGATGAGCCTCATCGAAGGACCTGTTGGAGGAACCAGAGGCTGGAGGACCTCTGGGTCGTGCATGAACCCAGAGACGTTTGAGGCTTTCTGGGACCTTCTGCCATCAGTCTAGTGCAGATGTATATTTTCGTTGCTCTTATTTCTCTATCACTTGTTGTTGCACTTATGCTTCTTACGTAATACAGTCTCTACCATCCCCTCCAAGTACACAGGGTGGACGCCCGTCAGTGCCGGGTGCGCCTCCGTCTGTGGCCAGAAGGAGTAGCAAGGATTTGGTGTTTGACGTCTGCCGATGGACATTTCACAACAGGTTTATCTTCACTACACATCATCGATGACCTACGCGCCACCATTAACCAACTCAAACCTTCCACAAAACAACGTCATCTGGAAAGACATTAACTTTTTGGCGGATCTGAACAAAATGGTTCAGGAATCTTCTAAAAGACGCGTTTTCGGAATCAACCTTTGAAAAGCTTGCTTTCCTTCGATGTAGTAAAGTGACTGATTAATTATGGTATTCCTAGTCTTCGTACATAGCAAGATAATTCATGGAAAATATAAATCAGAAAATTATTGGTGTATTATTCGCTGATGTATTCATTTTTTCGATTGACAGAGGAGCGAATTTACGGATAGATGAGTGTAGCACATGTAGGTATGACTAACATTATGATATATTTGCATTATTCTTTAATTTCCGTAGTTTTCTTTATCATTCAACACTAACTTTTCTCAGGTAAGGCTTACCTACACCTGTTAAGTCGTCCGCTTTTTACACGAGTTTTGAGCCAAATTTTCCCCACGACTTCCCGAAGACCTCACAAAATACCTATCTCAAATATCTCTTCATTAATCCTCTTCCTGATTTCTTACATCATACACTTCATTCCCTCTTATATTTTCCCTTCACGTCACTACATCCAATTGGAATCCCCATTTCCATTTGTCTTCCAAAACGTATCGAAGTGTCCCGAACAAATTATTTCTACTCAGTATTGTATATCAATGCGTTACGTACAGAAGACTACACCCATCCCGCTAACGAGCCTCCCCAGCAGTAGCAGCTCCATGAGACTGAACCCTGTGGCCGTGTGCTCCGTCTTGTGTTGCCTCTGTTGCTGCTGCTGCTGCGTCAGCACGTTGCTGGTCCTGGTTATGGCTTACGAGTTGGTCTCAAGACCTGTGGAGGGAATACCCGTCGACGGAGATCTCTCTCTCTCCTCAGACCTTCGTGGGGATGATTCGCTGAGAGGTTGTCTCAGAAGAACCTCATCCTCAGGGTCACGTCGTGACCAGGCAAGTGTAGCGGATCTAAGTCCACTCTCACCCTCGGGTATCTTGGACGGATGACCCAGTCAAAAAGTCTGGCTGCGCCTTCGCCTGCAGCTGTATGGAGGAGCAGAAAGGATGGATGAATGGCTCTCCACCTGGTCGCCACAGGCCTTTTAGAACACCTCTACTGGTGTTCTCCCTTCAGACGTCCCTCCTATGAGGTCCTAATTTCGCTCTTCCTTGAGACTGTTCTCCTTATTCCGTCCCATTATTCCATTCCACTAGTTCCATTCCACTGTTCCATTCTCTACCACTTCATCATCACTATCTTCTCGATATGACTCACTGGCTTATATCTCTTACATTAAGTGAAGCCAAATAGAAAATTCCCTAAGAGGGCCTCCGGCTGACGGGAATCGTAAACACACATAACCAACCACACCGTCAGGAGGGTCATGAACAGCGTGACCTACACTCAAGAATGCAACAAAACAAGGCATAACGCAACACAAAATACAAGACCAGCATTTTCCTTCGCAGTTTTTGTGTTGGCAGTTGCCTGAACACGCGCTCTCTTTTCATTAAGCATGAGGGTGGGGGAAAAAATACTTTTTACACCTAACGCAGCAGAATTGTTACTGTGCCTTGACAACACTCTTTCTCTGTAGTAGAGGTGTTACTGTGCCCTGGCAACATTCATCTTGTGCAATAGAGGTGTTGATTTACCTTGCAACATTGTCCCCGTGCAGTAGGGAAGTCACTGTACCTTGCAACATTATCCCTGTACAGTAGAGATGTTATTTTAACTTGCAATATCGACCCTGTGCTGCAGGGATGTTGCTCTACCTTTCACATCTTAATGTTTTGCTATCCTGATCCTCTACACGTGATCGACAGACAAGAGCAAGGACTCCATGCCTGTAATCCAACCCAGGTGCGTGAGGCGGAGGCTGTGGGTATCCCAACCCCGGTGTCTCGCCACTATTTTTGGGAGGCGAGGCTAATAACAACACACCAGGGATAATGGAGCGCCAGGAAGACCATCACCACACTTGACATGACCATGTCCTTTGTTCACAGCGTTCTCCCGGTCCCTCGATGTGATTTTCTCGTCATCAGTCTTCACACATATCTCCCGTTTTCTGTAGCTCGTTTTCCGTTCATTAGGACAGAAGGAATTGATCCTGATGATGGTCATTGAAGTGAGATCAAATCGTCTCGTCGGACAAAGGCTGAAGGTCACAAGGGACCAATGACTTATCCTCTTTGTTCTCTCCAGGCCAGTGTACCTGGCTTTTGTATGTGTATATATATATATATATATATATATATATATATATACAACTCTACCTAAGTGTGTGTATATGTGTTTATAAGACGATTCTGCACGTAAGAACCTTCTGTTTCTGATGGTTTAATCCAGAAACACAGAGAGATGTTTAGATCGTAAACACGAGTGTGTTGTGTTTGACAGGATTTTTTACCTAATCTTCCTGCATAAAAGGTGATCTATTTACAGCAAGAGGCAAGGTTGAGAGGGTAAAATTTCCCCCCAGCACATCCGTCTCTGTTGACTGTAAACGTTTCACCGTTGCCATGGGCGTAAAAATGACATTGTTACTGTTGGCAGATGGCAGACTCCGGCCGCTGGCTACCCTGGGATCCTAGGCTTTACCTCAGGGTTTTATGTGTCGTGTGAGAGCTGGCAACTGTGGCCAGCAGGAGACCCGCCTGTTCTGGCGTAGGACCAGCTCTCTCTCTCTCTCTCTCTCTCTCTGCAATGCCACACAGACATGCGATACCCCAGACCCCTACTGTTTCCTGCAATGTACGAAGAGGTGCAGTAACGTCTCCAAAAACCTTTTTGATGGTTTTTATAGCCATATCTTATCATCCTTGCTATCAAACCTGTAAATCCTGTCGTAAAAAAAGCCTTATCAACTGTTATCATCTATAGATAGTACTAAGAGTGAGATAGACAAAAAAGTGGTAATGTATCTAATGTCTCCAAAAGTTTCTACCATTAGCCTACGACTTCAGAGAGACGTTTATCATGCAAAGAGAGAACGTTTCATCATGCAGAGAAACGTTTATCATGCAGAGAGACGTTTTATCATACAGAGAAACGTTTTATCATGCAGAGAAACGTTTTATCATGCAGAGAAACGTTTTATCATACAGAGAAACGTTTTATCATGCAGAGAGACGTTTCATCATGCAGGGAGACGTTTTATCATACGAAACAAACATGAAAACATAAGACCACGTTTCGGTTGACTTTCTCTGTACCTCTTTCCTCTGGTCAACATTACCACTCATAGCGGAAGTTGCCTCCTCATAAATGAGAAGTATCGCATATGCAAGATAATGACTAAGGAGCTAAAGTGCTAACGATGTGTTGATGATTGCTGGAGGCCATTACGACCGACAGTAAAAAGGATTTCATGAGGAATTTAAAGAGATATAGCAGGGAGTGTGTCTTTGTTTACACTGTAACAGCTGACGAGGTTGGTTGACATCGTATATCAGCTGAGGAGTTTTGTATGTTTACATTGTAACAGCTGACGAAGGGTTTGTTTACATTGTATCAGCTGACGAGGTTTTGTTTATATTGTACCAGCTGACGAGGGTTATTATATGCTTCTATCTTGTCAGCTGAGGCGATTATGCTTACACCGTGTCAGCTGATATGTGTTGCAGACGTTGCATGTGTCAAATGCTCGGTTGGATGGACGAAGACGACGGAAAGATTATAATGTAAAGCAAAAGATGTGTGTTTCGTGACCCATTAACGCTCATCAAGGATAATCAGGCTACAATGATAAATGATGCTTCCGTTCATTAGCATCAAGTGAATTTTTTTTGGTGTGCAAAATTGGTCTCTCTCTCTCTCTCTCTCTCTCTCTCTCTCTCTCTCTCTCTCTCTCTCTCGGGTAACATACATGTAAAAAAAACATCCATTTCTTTCATAACAGCAGACAATGCGGTGGCCATTGACAACAAAAGCAGAAAATATGAGATAAGAATCCGATAGTGAGTTTTGACTTCCCTGAGATGACGAATAAACATTGGCCCCACCAGTCCCCAGATGACGAGCAAACAATGGTTGACCCTCCAGTGTGGCTGGTCTAGCTGTCGTATGTACACACACACACACACACACACACACTCGTTCTAAATCCGTCCTCAAGTAGTTAAGACTCTGTGCCTGAATTTGAAAATAGAATCATGTCTTACAGGCATTTTATAACTCAGATTTCCCAACGCCATTATCACTGCTCCTCTCTCTCTCTCTCTCTCGTACACACCTCCGTTGTCTCTGTGATCTAGAGTACCCTTTTTTTCCCCTATCTTTCTCACTATTAACCTCTGTTTTTCCCCTTTTTTTTACATTCTCTACCCCACCACATACCCACTGTAGCCCCCCCTCATCAACCTCAGTAGCCATACCAGCACACACTGTAACCTCACCACAACACAGAGTTGCCTCACCCTCACTTCCCCTCATTTCTCTGAATACACTTTGCTCTCCCTCCACCACCACCACCACCCCACTCATTACCCATGTTTACATCCCTGAGTCCCTCACCCCTCAAAGCTATCTACCTCCCCACTCAGACCACAGGACAAACACTGTAATTTTCATCCACATCTCTCTATTTTCTGCTTCTCCTTTTTTGACCTTTTTTCTGAAGCCTTTCTCTTTGACCTTTACTCCCTGCTTTCATCTTGCTCTAAGCCTTGCCCTTGATCTTACTCTGCTCCTGCCCTTTGGCATTACTGCGAATGAATTCAACTAAAGTTATCTCGTAACTTCTAGTAATATGAAACTAAATAAATTCAAAAAGTAAATCATTGTTTAATGATGATGTATGAATCTCTAAATCCCTCAGGGAACAGTAGAAAATACCTCTTTGATGATCACGAACACCCTTTGTGCTCGGGTGAAACTATTACAAAATAAAACGTAGATAGTCATGTGTTTATGAGAGCTAGAAAGATGAGGGTAGAATTCTTATTTCTCTTATGAATTGTGTCATTGTAACTAGAGATGGGAATTAGATACTGCATGCCACAAATGAACCTATATAAATCAATTCTCGTAACTGATATCAAAGTGAAACCTCTTGTTCTATTCTGATAGAATTATGTACCTTATACCATCTCATGACGAGCTTTGTCACATTTTAATAATATTTTTATTCACCCAAGATTCCCCAGACATTTTGGAGTCTTAATGAGAGAACCTTCCTTCCCCCAGAAACCTGTGCAGGTCTGCCAAGGCGAACAATGGTTGCCTCTGCCTTTGTGTTTGCCAAGAAAAATATGCAAACAAAATTATTACATTAGGATTTTTTTCCACCCCTCTTGTAGAATGTACACAGACATTATTGTCTCATGTTCTCTCGTTATACCAGCATATATGCAAATTTGTCTCAGAACTTTTGTAATCATGTCTACCCCCGTAGGCAGAGGGATGCATATTGCTTATTCTACCATTTTCTTTTTCCTTTTTCATCTTTTCTTTTTCTGTCCTTTAAGACTGTTCGTCATTCCTTTGATACCTGAACCAGTCGAGGTGGAACTTGGCAAGCTCAAACTCCTGGTCCCAGTGTGACCAAGAGCAGAGAGAGCAAGAAACATGATATCGCAAACATCTTACTGTTTTCCGAAGTTTCTGAAGACACCAGACAGCTACGTCAGGGCGAGACAGACGAGAATCACTTGATAAAAAAGATGTGCGTTTTGAACCAACTCACTGTGTAAATCCGTGTTTGTTTGACAGTATCTGTCTGGCGCATATTTCAGATCAGATTCCTTGATTCATCTATATTCAGTTTCTAGTAATACATTACGCTAAGAATGGAGATTCAGTTACCGTATATCTGGCACATCTGATGAAGGTAAGGATCCAGCGAATTCTCCAATGAATTATTCTTGTTGATATGCGTTCCTGTGGCCTACAAATGTGTATCACTTCAGGACCAAAGACATGGCTGCCCCTCTGACCACAGCCGGCCTGGGTTTGTGATGAGCCTCGGAGTGGCAAAGGCGACCATTTGTCATGGGAGATCGAGTCTGAAGACTCAGTATGGAAGAATTTCCTCCCATGAGCACAAAGACCCATGGGGACAGGGTGTAACTTACGGTGCAACCCGTGGTACCCGTTGTACCATCCCTCTTGCCTAAATGTACCATGAGACGCTGAGTACAACAGCTGTGTACCAGCTAATGTCCTCACTTTCTGCACGCTTGATATGCCTCTGTTACGTCGAGGATAAGATTAAGAAACTCATGAGGGATATTTATTTGTCCGCCTCTTTGATCATCAGATTACCATGAGACGACAAATCTTTTATAAAGCTTTGTGTGTAGACATTATAAGGCTTTGGCCAAGACCCAGCAGGACCAAAGACAGTGAGGCGTTGGCCAAGACCCAGCAGCACCAGAGACAGTCAGACGTTGGCCAAGTCCCAGCAGCACCAAAGACAGTGAGGTGTTGGCCAAGACCCAGCAGCACCAGAGACAGTCAGGCGTTGGCCAAGACCCAGCAGCACCAGCGACAGTGAGGTGTTGGCCAAGACCCAGCAGCATCAAAGACAGTGAGGTGTTTGGCAAAGACCCAGCAGGACCAAAGACAGTGAGGTGTTGGCAAAGACCCAGCAGCACCAGCGACAGTGAGGTGTTGGCAAAGACCCAGCAGCACCAAAGACAGTGAGGTGTTGGCCAAGACCCAGCAGCATCAAAGACAGTGAGGTGTTGGCCAAGACCCAGCAGCATCAAAGACAGTGAGGTGTTGGCCAAGACCCAGCAGCATCAAAGACAGTGAGGTGCTGGCCAAGACCCAGCAGCACCAGAGACAGTCAGGCGTTGGCCATGACCCAAGATCATCGAGAGCCAGACGTGGCAGGAAGCGTCCCACTTACCGTAGGAAATGGAAGGTAACCACTGGAACCTGGAAACTGGAAGCCAGACATTAAATGATTTATTACTTACCCAAAAAAAAATTAGAGGAAAAAAAATGAGGAAGACAATCGTTTTCCAGTCTGTAGTTTAGTGGAAGCAAATTCAAGGTTAATAAATCAAAGAAATGCTTCAGTAAAAGAACGATCTTGTTCCAGCTTCTGACAATGAACGACCAGGGGCGATCTGCGGTCAAGAAACTTATTTGGGTCAGTGTATTGCAGCACTGACGACGGACGCCATAGAGACTGTCACACTTTAGACAAGACTACATATGTATGTAATGTATATGTGCATACTTACATATTGACAGGTAGATTGCTTAATTGATCGACAGATAGTTAAACGACCCTGGGACAGTGCCACAGTACGTCCCTGCGTAAGCGACACCTTCCGAACTCCCAAGGCAGACGTTTTGCAGAGGCAAACCTTAAAGAAAACGAAGGGTAAGGGGGACAACTCCACAAAGAAAAAAAGGGTTCAGATGAGGAAGGAGGAGGAGGAGGAGGAGGAGGAAGGGACACCAGGAAATAATTCAGATGGAGAATGACAGTCCCTAAGGGGGTGGGATTAACCACCGAGGACATGGTAATTACTGCCAAGACGAGTCATGGTCCTTAGGGTCTTATCAGGACCCTAAACAATCTGTAATTGCCAGGCAGGAGAGATCAGTCTGCCACCTCTCACTCCCTTAGGGATGTGAAAGAACCCTAATGATTCGACCCTAAATATAACCCTGAAAAGTGAAGGAGATGCGTTTGATTAATGGCAATTAAAAGAAAAAAAAGAGAACGCAGGTGTGAAAGTGATTAATGAGCTCTGTGCTTACGCAGGTGTTTTTAAAGGGAGAGTGGCTTGAGGAGAAGCTATTGCACCAATTACTCTTTGAGATTTACATTAAAAGTTGAATCAGATTTATGATTATATATAAGCATTAGTGTGCTTGTATATTTGCTTAGAATATATGAAATGGGTCATAGTGTCAGCCTGCAAATAGGATCGGTCTCAACCCACTGGCTACCACAGGGTCAGCCCAGCAATGCCCATAGTATCAGCCTAGCAATACCCATAGCGTCAGCTCAGCAATACCCATAGTGTCAGCCCAGCAATACCCATAGTATCAGCCCAGCAATACCCATAGTGTCAGCGCAGCAATACCCATAGTGTCAGCCCAGCAATACCCATAGTATCAGCCCAGCAATACCCATAGTGTCAGCCCAGCAATGCCCATGGTGTCAGCCCTGTAATACCCTTAACGTCAGCTCTCCAGGAGCTTGGCAATGCCCCTCTTGGTTCATTAGACTCTGTGTCTCATAATGAACCTTCAAGGTGATCAAGAATGGTGATATGGAAGATAGATATAATCTATTACCAATTTTCGGCCATCACAATCCTCCATCAACCCTGTAAAAAAAGAAATTACCAAAGACATTTACAATCACTATCTTTTTTTTTCGTGTCTGTTTTTACATCCTATATCCTCTTTTACACTGCCATAATGCCTAAACTGTTTTACATCCGATGCTAAAGATTGTAGAATAGGTTTAGTGACATCACCATCTCCACCACCGCCACTATCTCCACCACCGCCTCCCAAGCTCCCGCAATCTCCACCATCTACGACTTTAAACGCCGTTACAATGTGTCTTGCTGACTCTAATCTATCTGAGGGAGATTTAGCGGATTTCGGTCAAATCTAAAGTAGATTTATGGTTCAGATAATCATATCCGTGCCAGGAATGGAAGATATTGGGCCCGGAGGCTCGTCCGCTAGCATCCAGCCCCATCTGATTCGTTTCGTTGTATTCTTCTCTTCTGTTTTGTTTTTTTTAATCATTTTGAAATGCATCACCCTCTCTCTCTCTCTCTCTCTCTCTCTCTCTCTCTCTCTCTCTCTCTCTCTCTCTCTCTCTCTCTCTCTCTCTCTCTCTCTCTCTCTGCTCCAAGAGACCATAGGGATATCAAATTCAGATAAATCTTTCTGCTTTCCAAGTGATTCGTTGCGTCTTTACTTCCGTATCACATTACAGCCACTGCTTAACCTGGAGTATTTGATTCATTTCACCTGGGGTTAATGCCTGTAGCATTTAAGACTTGCGCTTAATCTAAATTCTTTACAGATTAGCATTTTCCTATATCCTATATCCTGTCGGAGGTAGAGAGAAAAGATACAAGTTCAAGAAGCTGATTAATTCTTATATGATCGTGAGCAGAATCACACACACACACACACACACACACACACACACACACACACATACGTATGCAACATATATACATATGTACAGTTCAGTGTTGATGTTAATGACCATGAGTCAGCACAGGGCCCGCCTGAGGTCAGGCTCACATGGGTTCGAATTCTCGGCGAGGTGGTCGGACTACACCCAACCCAGATGTTCATCCCCCAACTCAGGTATTCATCCTCCCTTCGAGACTGGTCGATAGATGGGTACCTGGTTTAGGCTAGGGTGTGTCTGTCTGTCTGTCTGTGTCTCTGTGTCTGTGTGTCTGTGTGTTTGTATACGATGTCACAGTCTAACATATGATTTTCTTAGAAATTCTCCATAGTGCAGAACACATTACTGTCATCTTCATACATCTTGAGCCAGTGTCACATCCATCACAGGAAACCACGATGTAAAGTGCACCCCTTCTAAACTTTTCAGTTTTGCCAGACTACCCACGAGCCTATGTGCGCCTCCCAAAGTCCCTCAAAAATTCCATACCCAAATGGTTTAGAAAAGATTGATCCAACAGATTCCAGAGAATTTTCTAAAGAGGGCTGTTCTCTCCCTTCTTTTCACTCCATCTTCCACACATCTTCAGACCAAGAAACGGAAAGGCTTGGCTCACCACGTAATCCCGGAGAGATTGGTTCATTCCCCCCTAAACTGTGCGAGGGAAATGGAAGTTGAGGAAAATGAACACGTAGCGTGATGAGAGAAAACGTGAATCCTAGTTCGAGTGGTTCCTTTCTTCTTCTTGTTGAGGACAGACACGTCGAAGTGGCTCTTCCCAGACCAGACCAGAATTAAGCACATGTGACTTGTGGATATTTAGACAAATGAGTCTTAAGCTTAATCAAAAACACCCGAAAGACCATGTTTCAAAAGACCCCGAAGACCAGCTAACTGGTCTTTATATAACACTTACCTAAGGGTCTTTCTCTGGCCACTCTCCCAAGGACGTTGGTTTAATCCTGACCACAGGAGAAATCTCTACCAATCATCCTTCGTCTCGTTTACTCATATATAAATCCTCTTCAACTCCCCAACTACAGATTCTGATTACGAGCCTGACACATAGACTCCCAATCAGACGTCTGAAAATCGTCTACAGAGTCTCCTGTAGACATACTCCTCCTCCAGGTCCACAAGTACAGGAATGAGAACTGGTTACCTTTTCCTAGTATATACGAGGTGGATGCTAACTTGTCTCCCACCATTCCCAAGCCAATCGCCTATTGCCAGCAGCCTTTATAGTGATTACCTGTACTGGGAATGGAAGGTCATTTGGCCTAGGCTTCAGGGCAAGGGGTGTGTACATGGATCCCCAACCAGCTGTTCCGGCTGTGTTTATAGCCACCTGTGTTGGAGGTGGTTCAGCCGAGATCAGCTCGGCCTCAGCCAAACGTCACAGGATTGCCTCTCTCTCCGCTGTGCTTTGCCGCGACAGAAATCAGCCCAAAGGGAACAACAACGACGCTGCCTCCACGATTTCCTGTCTCCCTGCTCTCTCTCTCTCTCTCTCTCTCTCTCTCTCTCTCTCTCTCTCTCTCTCTCTCTCTCTCTCTCTCTCTCTCTCTCTCTCTCTCTCTCTCTCTCTCTCTCTCTCTCTCTCTCTCTCTGAAAGAACATCCTAAAGGAGGTCCCCTGAGTTCTCTCCTTTTACATATCATATTACTAACAGTTTGATATTACTGTTGATTCTTGTTCAGGTATTCTGTAACTTTTCAAATCGTCGTCTGATCTTCCCCTGTCTTCGAATATTCCATCTTGCAATTACAGTATAAAAAAAAGATGTTCCATCAGTGGTTTCATATCTCATAGCTCATGACAATATATTGACACGTAACGCATCCTTCACCGCCTAAATCTAGTTAGAAAATAATCTAATATCACTGAAAATTTACATATAGGATGTACAGATCTTACATCTTTTACCGTGGGGTCAATAAGTAAGTTTTCGACCATTGGAAAACACGGTTGCATTACAGAAACAATTTCAAGATGGAATGTTTACCTCGCTTACACTCCGACGTGACCTTAAGCTTTGAATGATCGAACTCCACGTGAATTCCCAGAACACATGTCCCTCACTGTTTGGTCTGACTATTGGGTTTCAATATTTCAAGCGTCTGGGAAGTTAACCTGTTCGGAGGACGCTTGGGGAGGGAGGTGAGGGGAAAAAAACGAGAGAGGAGGAAGACTTGGAGGAGAAGCAGAAGAATGGGCCAGGTCCAAGTGGAACTCCTTTAGGTGTGCCGGTCATTTAGACTCCTCGAACATCAAGTCAACTTAGACAAGCTCTTACGGCCCACGACCCTCACAGCGAATGACCCCATGTTTTCATGACGTGCGCGGCCCTAATGACCTCCAGCCCTATTGACCTCCGGACTTATTGACCTCCGCAGCTCCCTTTACCTCCAATCTTCATCACCTCCAACGCTAATTACTTCCAACGCTAATGACCTCTGAAGCCCTAATGACTTTCAAAGCCCTAATGACCCCCTCACAGCGCTCATGACCAGCCCTTTTAACCTCATGATCTCCAGCCCTCATTATCTCCAGTCCTCATGACCTCCATCCCCCTCATGACCTGCAGCCCACACCCACTCATTTGCATGACCCCGTCATGATCCTATATCTCCCCCAGTTGTATTTCAGTCTCCAGTTTAACTTACAACAAGTGACTCCAATTGCTCCACATCATTGCTCCTCTGGGTTTTCCACGGTGCTAATCACCCAATTAACCTGCTACAATAGATAATCTAATTATCCCCTGGACGGCTCAGCGAATTCATAGGGTTTTTTCAGCTATCACAAATTTGGCTTTCCATCACACGTGAGTCGTCAAAGATGATCGTCATCATCCAGCAAGCATGAAGATCATCAAATATCAAATGACAGTCTTGAGTACCCATCGAAAAGAAAAAAAAAAAAACAGATGAATGATAAGAAAGGACGGATAGGGACAAGGTTCTCGAGAGAGACAGAGAGATGTAGACAGACAGATAGAGAGAGACAGAGAGATTTAGACAGACAGATAAAGGACGGATAGGGACAAGGTTCTCGAGAGAGACAGAGAGATGTAGACAGACAGATAGAGAGAGAGACAGAGAGATGTAGACAGACAGATAGAGAGAGAGACAGAGAGATGTAGACAGACAGATAGAGAGAGAGACAGAGAGATGTAGACAGACAGATAGAGAGAGAGACAGTGAGAGCTGCCACACAACTCAACAATAACAAAGCTTCAGGCCTCTTTTTTTTTCCTACCTGCATTGAGGCAGCGAGCCGAGAAAGGCGCCTTCTGCATCATGCAGGTTTAATTGCACGGGTCCAGCGGGGAGGGAAATTGCAAACTGTAAATTGCGATTCTAGTGTTGCAGCTGAGAACCGTACGAACACAGGGTTCGATGCTGCGATCCTAGAGCACGATGGTACGATCTTAGAGCACGATGATACGATCCTAGAGCACGATGGTACGATCCTAGAGCAAGATGATACGATCTTGGAGCATTATGGTACGTTCCTTGAGCATGATGGTACAACCCTGGATCATGATGGTACGACCTTGGAGCACAGTGGGACACGACCCTTGGATGTGATGGCACAAGCTTTGAAATGGTCGTTAAAGGTGGGTGTCATTTAGCCCACAGTTCGTCCAGCCCACAGCACGTCCTGCCCACAGCTCGTCTAGTCCACAGCACGTCCAGTCCGCAACTCGTCCTGCCCAAAATTCGTCTTACCCACAGCTCGTCCAGCCCACAGTTCGTCCAGCCAACAGTTTGCCCAGCCCACAGTTCGTCCTGTCCACAGCTTGCCCTGCCCTCAGTTCGTCCTCTATCCAGTGTTACCTCAGTGGCCTGGCCTTCAGCGAGGATCAGACACCTTAATTACTTCAATTACTTCTTGTTATGTACCGAGATAATGACATTCACCGCACCTGGCGTCGAGAGGCTGGCATCCAAAGCAGGAGCGCTCTCTCTCTCTCTCTCTCTCTCTCTCTCTCTCTCTCTCTCTCTCTCTCTCTCTCTCTCTCTCTCTCTCTCTCTCTCTCTCTCTCTCTCTCTCTCTCTCTCTCTCTCTCTCTCTCTCTCTCTCTCTCTCTCTCTCTCTCTCTCTCTCTCTCTCTCTCTCTCTCTCTCTCTCTCTCTCTCTCCAAAAAAACACACCTACAATCATAAGAAACCTATGCTTCGTGTTGTCTGTAATCATCAAGGGAGAGAGAGAAAAAAAAAAGATTATTTCCAGAGGAGAATTAGCTCTTTTGATGTAATTGCTATCATGAACAGCCCACCACACACTACTGGAAGAGATGTAGCGTATTAGACAGTCCTTGCCATCCCCGTCTGTGAAGGAAGATTACACTTCCGTGTCTGTCTGTCTGTCTTTCTGTCTGTCTATTTAGCATAATAATCTATGGTAACCTGAGTCATATTCAGCCTCTGCAGCACTAATGTGTAGCCTTATTATGCAACTGTAGCAATGTATTGTCCTCTGTTCTTAAAGCTTATTTTACCATACAGTCCACTCTCTATGCAAAGACCCTGCGATTGGAATGCAAATGGTGTACCATCCCTTCGCAACACAAGGGTCCTTTGCTCGACAGAAGATGGTCGCTCTCTGCTTCTTGGGAAGTGGAAGACCACAACAGAAAATAGAGAGGTTCCTCCTCCTCCCTTGGGAGATCGTGGAAGGCTTCGACAGGCCAATAGATGGCGTGTTTATGGAACCTGATGCCATGAAAGTCTATATCTCCAATTTACCCCAATTTGCAGTGTGGGGGGATTACCACTCCTGCTCCTCTCTCCCTCCTCTCCCATATGGTTCCCTCGCAACTACCCAATGACTGGAGTGGTAAGTCTTCCTTCCTAAGCTGTAAGGGTCATTCACGGTCCAATTGGCATCAGAAATCGCTCTCATGATACCAGCATTAAAGGCGCATAAGTAATTTCTTCTCTGAAAATGAAAGGTTGAAAGATTTACTTAGCCTTTGGCAATCTACAGTAACACTATTGAGAATCTTGTGTATAGTAATATAGCCTTTTCTAAACAGCAGGTAATTTAAAGAGATAGTGAATAGCCAGAACGCGCCATCTCCCCGTAATTCCCGCCACGGTGGCGTCGTATTTCACGCCAAATTTTCCGCCACTTCTGCGGCGCCAAACATAAACCTGACAACATTGGCGAGTTTGTTAACGATTTTATGGCGGCTGAAGTCTCCTGCAGGAGGCGCTGCTGTTGTTGTTGTTGTGTTGTTGTGCTGGTGTTGGTGATAGTGTTGGTGATGGTGTTGGTGATGGTGTTGGTGATGGTGGTGGGGGTATGATGATTATAGTGGTGTTGTAGGTGTTGTTGGGGATAACAATGCTCGTCGTTGGTGTTGGTGGTGATGTTGTTGACGCTGTTGTTGGTGTAGATATAGTTAGGGTTGTTGGTGTTGTTGTTGTTGTTGGTGGAGGTGGAGGTGGTGGAGAACGTGATGTTGTTGGTGGTGGTGGAGTTGTCAGCAGCGATGTTTTATCTTGATAAAGATCGTAGTTTTTTCTTAGTTTTTTTTTTTTGCAGATTTTGTCCATTTTGTTGGCGATAAAAATATAGTTGGTGACAATTCAGAGATATCTTTAATCACTATACATCCATCTTTTTATCCAAAGTTCCTCTTCTCTTCTATCTTCTTTATCGTCTGATTCTCGTCCTTGTCCACGATCTCATATGTGATTTTCCTGCTTCTTCTTCTCCTCCGCGAATACCTCGCTCGGATATTCAGGCCCATCGGCTAACCGTCTACCCAGGCAGAGCCATTAACGTAACTATGGCCTGTCCTCCAACACACTCCACCAATTTCTCCAACGGAAGCTCCGCATTCGTCTTAATTTTCTCCCACAGCGCGCTGGTGACGGGGTGGTGGGGGAAGGAGGGGAGTTTTACTTCCTCTGCTTCACAGCGTCTGCTTAAAGGTCTGCTGTTGCTGCTGCTGCTTTCTGTGTCCTTCTGTTGACACAGAGACGCCTGCTGTGTCTGCTATGTCCTCAGGAGGACTCAGATACATAGACTTGGTGAGGAAAATCTCGTGAGACTACAAAGGTAAAAATAAAAAGTAATGTTTTCATCATCTGTGGACGATACGTATGTGAGAGGCATGCATGCATAGATCAATGGGCGAACTAACTCATATAGATACAGACTCAAGCGATAGATGTATATATATATATATATATATATATATATATATATATATATATATATATATATATACTATTCGCTGCCGATTTGTGCTGCATTTTCTCACCTTTTCCGGGAGAGGTGACGACAGGAACCTCCTCTCTCTCTCTCTCTCTCTCTCTCTCTCTCTCTCTCTCTCTCTCTCTCTCTCTCTCTCTCTCTCTCTCTCTCTCTCTCTCTCTCTGTTGAAGCCTGGAGTTCGGGTTTCCGTGTTGGTTTGTAAAGTTTGACAATAGCTGGAATGGACACCGTGTGTCAGAAAGTTTAGGGGGGCGGGGCGTGTGAGCGTTAAGTTATGACAGGAGGAGGTGTCGGAAGAGAGTGTCGGACGGACGTGTCGGAGAGGAGTGTGTCGGAAGGCAGCGTCGGAGAACGCTTCCAGGAAACCTTGAGTCAAAATGTAGATTACTGACGTGGTTGCCCAACGATAGTAGATATGGCCACTTCCCTCGAGGATAACTTGCCAGCCCTACTCTACTTCTCAATATGAAGTCATTTCAAAGTTTTTTCCTCTCTCTCAAATATTCCTGCTCGAGCATTTCATAACCTAACCCTAATTAATCACCAAGGTCATCAAAACTGGCAATAATCACCTCATTAGACTAGAGTCAATAATCTTCACCGCCCAACCACAGAGGCTAGCTCATTACGATGGGTTAGACGAAAGTATCTGATGGTAAATATATCATCGAAGAAGCACCAGCTCATCATTATAAACCTATGGTGGTTCGATGGTCATAACCACCAGTTCAGATGCTCGAACCACTGAACCAGCTATAGAGCTAGGAGATCGACCCATACGAGGTGCAGCCACCACGACCATCAGCAACTAGCCAATGAGAAGAGACCCTTACAAGGTTGGCAAATCATCCTTAAATGCAGATTCTCCTAATGTTGTACAAGTGACACCCCCATAAACCCATATCCACAGGTCGGCCCACTAGTATCATACATTCTCAAGTCTTAACATACCATCAAACACTCTAAGTGGTCTATTGATGACCATGTAATAAACCCAATAATGACCCTCTTCGATTTCAAACAACCCGTGACAAGAATTTACATAAGAAACTATTCAAGAAGCGAATAAGATCCGAACTGCAGCTTGCCAGGGTAGTGAAAATGAAGCCAGTGAGACACACGACTCTCACAGCAGACGCCAGCAGGGGAACAGAAACCCAAATGTAATCATCAAACAGGTCTGTCTGGGTCCATCTCATCCTTCAGTCTGGAATGACTGGTTCATATGATATGTCACACACGAAGTAATTTATGACCTGACAAATTAATATATATATATATATATATATATATATATATATATATATATATATATATATATATATATATATATATATATATATATATATATATATATATATATATATATATATATATATATATATATGAGAACAAAAACTTGGCCCTAACTTCTATACAAGCTACCTAGAAGCCCTTAAAGACTCAGTGGGGGTATTTCTTAACAAGTGGTCACTATGTCGATGGGTCCTCTTACCCGAATGGTCACACTCTACGCAGTTCCATAGAATCATAAGAGTCACATGAAGTCCTCGTCCTCTTTACCCAGTGGGCCATTTTCTCACAGTGGCCCTCTATACCCAGGGGGTCACACTGGAATAGACATCCCACTTGGACGGTTGTCATATGAAAAGAAAACTTTTTATTTTTTCTCTCTCTCTCTTTTTACTTTCTCGTAATGTTTCGGTTATCTGCAGGCTGTGTGACGGAATACCTGTTTCTTATGAATATCCTTATTTCCACAAAAAAAGATAGATGGAAGTTGATATAAATGTAAATATATATAGATCTATAAACTTAGGTGACACAGTTATACATAAAAACCATATAAATCCTCTTGTTTTCAGTTTGCAAAAAGAATTATTTCTCATACTTAATCAAAACAGAGGACATAGATTTACATATGCAAATTTAGTGAACTCACACTCGATACGTATTGCCCAGAAAACACACACACACGAACACACTCGAACAAGCTCATACAACACGCACCCAACCGGAGGAGGGGCCCCCCCCCCCACTCTCAACATAGCAACAGAGACCAATTTGTTGTATTGATTATGCCTGAAAGTTCCCTACTGACATTTCTATTTACACGACACAATGTAGGTTGCAGACGACCATCAATATGTGCCCGAAAACCCGACACAGAAGATAAGTTTCCTTTCTGGGGTACCAGAGCATTGTGGTGTTGTGTGTCTGTTGCCCCATTAAGGTGGCAGACGCCATTACTCTCTCTCTCTCTCTCTCTCTCTCTCTCTCTCTCTCTCTCTCTCTCTCTCTCTCTCTCTCTCTCTCTCTCTCTCTCTCTCTCTCTCTCTCTCTCTCTCTCTCTCTCTCTCTCTCTCTCTGTTCTCTTTCCCTGCCCGCCGTCGAGGGAAATGGCCCTCAAAGTCACTTGCCCCACTTCAGAGGGAGAATAGACGCCATTCTATCATCATTCTAAGACCATCACACCCTTCACCACTTCAAGTATTATGGGAACTGGAAGGCACCTCACCGTCGAGACTCCACTTACCACACTATAACCCTCAGTTTACAACGAAGCATTGTGAGCCATAAGACTACAACCATCTACAACAATTCTGCGCTCGACCCTTTAACGAAGGCCTGTTACTACGAGAGGCGGCCTTACACACACACACACAAACACACACACACACACACACACACACGTGAGTGAGACATTGCCAGACATTCATTGCTCCAATGTCATCATCACTCGTCTTCTTCATTCACGTCACTCACTACATTGTATAACCCATCCATATCGTTTTTCATCCACTTTCTTCACTCATATTCCAAATATTTTAAGAAATTCTTTTATCTTGTCGCTTCAGTTAATGCTACATATGCTGCACATGCGTCAAATGTCACATATATATGTGACATATGTATCATATGTTACATATATACATATGTATCATGTGTTGAATATGCAAAAAAAGTTACATATAGAATATTTGTTATTCTTAGTAGGATTGAAGTGGATGGCAATTATGTTGCATGTGACGATTATATTGCAATTATCTTACGTGTGACAATTATACTGCAATTATCTTACATGTGACAACTGGACTCCAGTTATCTTATATGTGACGATTGTTGTACTGCAATAATCTTACGTGTCACAACGTCAAACTAAATCAAATTTAAGGTCTTGTGAACTGAGATGTTATAGACAATTTTCCTTCAGTAATAAATGATGATGATCTATATTCTGGAAGGAGTCAATCATGTATTTCAGTCTCGTTTGATCTCATAACTTCAGAATAATGATAAAGAAAGAAGGGCTCGTTATGAATTATCAGTGCGTGATCGGCCTATATATTGGTTGAGCATTGAGCATCATTTGGAGATAAGATAAATGATTTATGTGTCACTAATCATCAGTATTGATTTATGTATCACTAATCATCAGTATTTATTTAGTTACAGCTCTGTGCTCCTCTCAGGCCTGGTGTAAGCCATCAGCTGGACAATAGATCTTAAGGACACACCCTCCCCAAATTCTTCCGCTACCATCATACGAATATATCTTTTCTCTTTTTTTCCTCATTGTGGACCTTTTCAGTGAATGGCTACAATCAAGGAGAGTGCCGTGGGAGAGAGGGGGGGTTGGGTGAGTTATAGGAGGAGCCTGGGAGAGGTTGGGGAGTGAGAGAAGGGGGGGGAGGAGATTTTTTGGTCAACTCCCCACCACTACATGGGAGTGGGGAGGTTCTCGATCATTTCCCACCACCATGTGAGGAGGAGAAGTAATACGTCACTCCCTACTACTGTATGAGGAAGCGCGCGTGTGTGTGTGTGTGTGTGTGTGTGTGTGTGTGTGTGTGTGTGTGTGTGTGTGTGTCAAGATGAAGAGGACATTTCTTGACCCCATAGACCTTACGTCAAAGTCCTCCTCCTCCTCCTCATCATCATCATCATCATCATCATCTTCTTCTTCTTCTTCTTCTTCTTCTTCTTCTTCTTCTTCTTCTTCTTCTTCTTCTTCTTCCTCTTCTTCTTCTTCTTCTTCTTCTTCTTCTTCTTCTTCTTCTTCTTATTCTTCTTCTTCTTCCATCATCCTGTATTCTTTTTCTCTTGTTTTCATTCCACTTCCCGTCCATCCCCTTATCGTGTCTGTCTTTCATAAGATTTCTTTCCCTTCGCTTTTCTTCCATCGCGTCTGAGACCAGAAATTTCCAGCAGAATTTCTTTCGTCCGCCTCTCCTCAAAATCTTTCCCGCCAAACTTCCAACATTATCTTAACACTTTTCTTCTTCGTCTCTCAGGCTGACGAACACACCTGTTGTGGTCTGCTTCCACTCTCCAGATTTAATGGCAGGTGTTGTGAAGTTGTGAGTCGGCTGCCATGGCCCCCAGGGATCGAACTTTGATCCCGCTGCTTCAGAACCAGCTATGCTAACCACTCCACCACGAAAAGTCTTGGCGAAATCGTCGTAAATCATCAGAGTTCTGGCTGAATATCACTCCTATAGCAGTACGTCCTTGACTTACTTTATGTGTATTACAAGTGTCGCATCTCCTGCTTCTGTGAAACTCTACCGATGACGTGCCTTGCCTGGTATAAAAAGGAACTTAAAGTTCCTCGTTTCTGTGGTACGACACCACGTCATGGAACTTAAAGTTCCTCGTTTCTGTTGTACAATTCCACGTCATCAGGTTCCGGGTGATCTGATGCAAGAAATAATAGACTTCCAAACAAACCAGTGAAAGCAGAACCTTTCATCCATCCATCCATCCGTCCGTCCGTTCGTTTCCCCCTCCTCTTCTCCTCCCCAGTAGGCTGGTGAGTGCCTTCACCCCTTGCTGTAAAAATCATTCAGCCCTGGATCGTCCCCAACTCACGAAGAGTCTCGTTCCCGCCTCTATTGGCCCTCCCCTGACGACCCCTGGAATTACTTATGACCAACTTATCGACAAACAGACGACGCTGGAAAAAGTATCAGTGTTGCTGTGAAGGTATTGGATGATTACCTGTGGGAAGGCCGACCAGACTCATGTGGGATTTTTCTTCCAATTGAGTGGTTTAATTTTTCGTATCGATGCCCTAAATCTGGCCATATTCTCACACACCAGGAAAATCCATGAGAGGATAAATTTGGATGAATGAGAGACTAGTATTAAAGCAGCAGAACTTTTCTCAAACACAGAGATATACAAGGATCATGATGGCAGTCTTCACCATTGCAACTTTCTATGAAAGACGCCCAGATAACTGGAAAAAAGATATATCAATTCACAGACATAAGACTTGCCTCACCAGCTGAACCAGAAAACCCATAAAGATGTGGAACCTTCGCTAACTGCTACCAATTTTTCGTAACGCCTGTGTGTAAATTCGCGAGGAATCTCCTTACGGGATCCAGAAGCCGTTTCCAATTCCTCTTAAAACCAAAACTGTGAGTGAGGGAGGAAGGTCTCACCCGCGATAGAGAGAAAGAAAGAAGGTCCACCATTTATCATGGTGTGGGGGCTGGCCAGCAGGAGGCTGGGATCCTGTAGGGGCTGGCCAGCTGGAGGCTGGGATCCTGTAGGGGCTGGCTAGCAGAAGGCTGGGATCCTGTAGGAGGCTGGCCTGCAGGAGGCTGGGGATCCTGTAGGGGCTGGCTAGCAGAAGGCTGGGATCCTGTAGGGGCTGGCTAGCAGAAGGCTGGGGGTCCTGTAGGAGGCTGGCCTGCAGGAGGCTGGGGATCCTGTAGGAGGCTGAAGTCCCTACAAGAGGACCTGTCAACTTTCATATATCCACAATCTCCTCACGCAAGACCCCCAGTGATAACCTCAACTCCTCAGGCCAGATAGATGATGTATATATGACTACTACATATATCATTCATGTGCCACCAACCAGCCAGCCAGCGAGGTACATAACACACACACACACACACACACACACACACACACACATACAGAACTTTGACTGAAGCTTTTTTTACAACTGTTGAGTTGAGAAAGTTCTGCTGGAGACGGGGATTCAAAATATGTCACCGAAATATTCCTGTCACTTCGCCAAGGTTTTCCCTCCCTCTTCTTCCCAACACAACTTCCTCACAATAATATCAACATTTCTGAATAGCCAGTGCACAAACCACATCCCGGTCTCACCAAGCTCACTCCGGCCACCCTCCTCAATATTCATTTCCTTGGAATATACTTTTTTAATTAGTTCTAGCGTTAGTGGACTGCCCGGGCCACACGTCGCGGTCAGAGGCGGTGAAAGCAAACGCACACACACACACACACACACACACACACACACACAGATGCAACACATATGAAGGGTAGCTGATGCTTTACACATTGTCATTCATATATTCATAGAAATACCCACACAATGACTGGCGAATATTCCACAATCGAAACGAATCAGCCAATACTGCCTCACAATATTCAACTGAAAAGAATTACTTTTTCCACTTGAGGTTAAACGTATACAGATTATTTTACATAATTTACATATACGTCAAATCTATTGGACAGTCGGGTGCACTGTCAACATTGTAGATACGACGCAGTGTAGATATTCAGCGAAGAGAATTTTCGACGTTGTTGCATAGATAAATGACAATGGAAATCTTGCATGCACGCAGTGCTATTCCGTCGTCCAGATGACCTATCGTGGCCAGAAATGACAAGAGAACAATGAAGGGGTTTCAAGACATAAATAATTACTCTCTGTCAAAGAAAGCCTAAACCCATTAGGGTCATTTAGTCCAGAAATGGCAGGGGGTTTTTTTTACAATTAACTTGACAAAATACTCGACAGAAATAGTATATCAGATCTGCAAGTTTAATTCCATCAAGTTCAAAGTCAAAGAAGAAAAATGCAACAGTAAAATGAATGTTAATAACACTTAATATGTGAGTTTTGCCTGGATATGTCTGTTCGAATGTGTGTGTGTGTGTGTGTCAGGTGTGTGTCTGTGTGTGTGTGCTGGCAAATGTGTGACCACAAGGATTAATGTCTGGCTACGTGGATGCATTATATGAAATTAAGTTATATGATGAATCAGGTAGCTTTGTTCTGGCCTCAAACCAAAACACACACCCCAACCCCACGTCACATGACATAAAGACCATGACATGATGTGTATTTAACAAGTATAAAGATGTTTTCAGATTAGGTGTTTACTGCTAACCCAGTCTCCATTATTAGTCACATATGTCTATTTAGATTCATATACACCCTACCCTACAGTAAGTACCCATTCATCGGTCCAGCCACCGAGTTAAGGATAAAGGGCCAACTTCTCTGCCCAGGGCTCGAACCCCATCAACCAGATCCAATTATCTAAATCCATATCGTCTCGGTTTTCTCATAAGTATTCATTCATCGAGAAGTCTTTCAATTTCAGTCGGTAAAACTCATCCTTGAAGTCATTTAAACTAATCTCTTTAAATTCTGTTCATTCTCATTGCTTTGAATAGATTCAGTTCTTCAATTTACTCGTATCATTAACCTAAACCTCCATAGATAAACAGCTACACATAAGATCAAGGGAAAATGAGAGAGGAACAAGACAATATCACTGATATACTGAATTTCTAATGAGATTAGCTGTAACTGTAAGGATCTTGAAAGTCATCTACTGACAAGAAAGCAATCAAATACAGAAAACAGGAAGAAACGTTTAATGAAAATGATGGAAAAGTAGTCTTGATTTAGGTAAAGACAAAAGGCACAAGTGCCAGAGCTTAGGATGGCTGGTGATGATAAGATAATATGGAAACCCACACACAGAAAATGAGTCCTGTATTGTCCGTCTGGGAAGGAGGGACGGTCGGTGGTGGCCATCACACTGTGGCAGGAGGACGTTGCTACCCCAGGGGATACGAACCTGGCGAGAGAAAAGTCGAGGGTGGAGACGTGTGAGAGATAGAGAGATAGAGAGAGAGAGAGAGGGAAAGGCTGACTATGTTAGAGTGGCAGACGGGGGTCATATATGATGCCTGGAGAACACTGTATGTCGTTCAATGGACTGAATGACACCCAGGAGAGAGGACAGATGGACAGATATGTGAAGGATCTTGACTGAATCGTGAGCATGACTGTCTATACGTACGATGATGGACAGCAAATGGGATGGCAAGTACCTTATATCTCACACGCGAGTCCCCAAGAGACGAACACACCCCCTTAAGAGAAGGTGTTGTAGATGGCAATAGGATATAGAAAACCTCGTTGAGCGAAACGCAGACGGAGCAACACCGAGTCGTAGGCCAGACCTACTTACTCAGCACCTCCTGCAAATCTCGAGGAGGCTCTCAGATCCACCATCTGCCTCCCCACCTTCGCGGGAGATTGTCTCTTGTTACTGGAGGACGAGATGGAGTCCTTCCTCCCTGGCTCCTGCTTCAGGATATCTGCATCACCGATACATTTGACTTCATCCTACTGCTCTCCTCTGCCAGTCCTTCCAGCTGATATCAAGGTTCATGATATACACATTATATTCGTATATAGGTTAAAGCTGGAGTCTTGTGTCAGCCTCCTTAGCTCAGTGGTAGAGCACTGGTCTCGTAAACCAGGGGTCGTGAGTTCAAACCTCACAGGAGGCACGAAGCTTTTAAGTCAACCACAACATTGTGACTTTACTAATGAGATGCTGAATGATGATGACTTTACTAATGAACTGCTGAACGATGATGACCTTACTAATGAGCTGAAAATGATAATGACCTCACTACTAAGATGTTGAATGATATTTTACTAATGAGCTGCAATGGATAATGACTTTACTAATGAGACAATGAAAGAGAGACATTCTAGATTTACAGTGGCTGAAGTACATGGTATTACTGTTATCTTCTCTATGATACATTAGCATAAGTTCTCCCAAAAGTCTGTTGCTTCCATATTCATGGATGGGAGTGTATGATCTGTGGATATAAAAGCCTAAAATTGATATTTAGATAATCTTACAATCTTAAGACGTTAATCCTCTTATTCAAATATTTTCCTAATGTTCAGAGATGATGAAATATAGTGTAAATTAAAGCCAGGATATATTGACATGTTTTTTAATGGTTTTCATTCCTTTGCATTGCATGTTGCTACCGTAACTAACGAGAGTCCAGATCACTGAACATATATCCCCAGGTGCCACCTTCCTCACCCCCTGATGGGAGAGAGAGCAACAGGTGGGAAGTTATAGTCATCTTGTGGTACGTGTCATGATCCGCGCTTACAATCTCCTTTATCCTCAGTCCATTAACTTTCCTGGTGTCACACACACACACGAGAGGACCTTTACTCTGTCTTCCTGACGCGGCGAAGAACGATGGGTAGCACCCTGTACTGCTCCTGCCTCGGCTGGTTCTGTGCACGCTGGGCACCCTGAGCCACCTGGTACTGAGCCGTGGTCAAGGGCGTGATGGCCAGAGTGTTCAGCTGGTTGACCTGGGCGCTGCTGCTGCTGCTGCTGCTGCTCAAAGAGGAAGACTGAGAGGAGGAGGAGGAGGAGGAGCGCTGGTCAGCTGCATTCTGGCTCTTTAAGACGAGGCGGGCGGTACCCTCCAGCTGTTCTTGTCTCTGTTGCTGCTGCTGTTGTTGCTGGAGGTTGAACTGTTGTTGCCGTTGGTTGTTGTACTGTTGTTGCTGCTGTTGTTGTCTGTTGTACTGCTGTTGCTGGGAGGCATATTGTTGTTGTTGTTGTTGTTGTTGTTGCTGAGAGTTCAACCGTTGTTGTATTTGGCTTGCCAGCCGTTGTTGTTGTTGTGACCTGTACTGTTGACGCTGCTGCTTAATGAGTTGTTGTTGTTGTTGTTGTTGTTGTTGTTGGTTATTGTATTGTGACGGTTGGAAGTTTCTGACTCGTTGTTGTTGTTGTTGTTGTTGTTGTTGTTGCTGGGATGTGTACTGCTGTTGGCGGAGGTTGTTGAACTGCTGACTGCCTGTCCTCTGTTGTTGTTGACTGTTGAACTGCTGACTTTGTGCTCCATACCGTCGTCGTTGGCTTTGATTATACTGTTCCTGTTGTCTTTGGTTATACTGTTGCTGTTGTCTTTGGTTATACTGTTGTTGTTGCCTTTGGTTATACTGTTGTTGTTGCCTTTCGTTATACTGCTGCTCTTGCCTTTGGTTATACTGTTCCTGTTGCTGTTGTCTTTGGTTATACTGTTGCTGTTGTTGTTGCCTTTGGTTATACTCTTGCTGTTGCTGTTGCTGTTGTCTTTGGTTATACTCTTGCTGTTGCCTTTGGCTATACTGTTGCTGTTGCCTTTGGTTATACTGTTGCTGTTGCTGTTGCTGTTGTCTTTGGTTATACTGTTGCTGTTGCTGTTGCTGTTGTCTTTGGTTATACTGTTGCTGTTGCCTTTGGCTATACTGTTGTTGTGTATTGCTGGCCAACTGCTGGGACTGTTGGTTGAACTGGGTTCTCTGTTCATTGTTAAACCTCTGTTGTTGCTCTTGCTGTTCCCGACTGTTGAACCTCTGTTGCTGGGTCTGTTGCCTGGACTGACCAGCGCTGCTGTACTCCTGGCTGAAGGGTCTGAAGGGCTGGAAGGTGGGCTGCTGGAAGCCTGGCTGACTCTCGACGGTAGCCTGGAAGCCTTGGTCAGGGTGAGCCGTGTACCTGACGACTCGCAGGGAGCCGTCGGGTTCGACCAGTGAGTACTGCCCCCTCACCACGCCGTCCACCTCACGATGCTCGATCTGGCTCTTGTGGTCTCCTGTTGAGGGCGCCCTCACCTCGTAGGCCCACTGGTAGGGCGAGTACGAGTACTGCAGGAGAGACACAGGCTATATCAGAGGCGGAGGAATGCGCTGTAGAGAAATTGACTGATATATTTTGTGTAAAGGTTAGATAGACGTTGGAAACTGACTGTTAAATGCCTTATAGAAGTTCTTGATCACAAATAACTAACTTCTTTAATAGAACTTCTTAGGTTATGATCAGGAAATTTCTATAATCTATAAACACTGAACCAGATTGTACTTTATGAGTCTTGAGGGAGTTGTATATAGGCGAAGGTTTCGGGTAAGGTGGTTTAATTATGCCCTGAGAAGATCATGAGGTGTTGTGGAGTTGTCACTCGCTCTTGTTAGATGAATTAAGAGTAAGGAAGAACAGAAGTGAAATGAAAGACGTCTGTGAGGGTGTACTGGGATCAGAAGCTGACAAAACCTTCTGAACCATATCTGTTGTAACATCTGCTGAGAATAGAAGACATGTGAGGAAATTCTCTGATTCATGAGACCCATGTTTAAGGTCTTGGATGACTCTAAGACCCCAAAATATATCCGAGTACTGTAGGGAAGACTGGAAGAAAGATTTTAGTGATATATAGGAAAGAGAAGGAGGTCAGACTGGAGGAGGAGAGAACGCTAGAGACAGAAGAGGCGGTGAGGCCAGGAGGGAAGGACTACCATGTCTGTAGCTTGAGTACGACCACCACAACCATAACAACAACAAGAACAATACTGACCACGCTGGACTCCACTCCGGCACTGTAGGCCAGATGAGCCTCCTCCTTAGCGACCTCGAAGGCTTGAGTCAACTGTTGATGAGTGGCCATCAGTTCATCCTTGGGCACCGCCCCCTGTATGGTGGTCAGGCCTCCCCGGGAGTCCAGGTGGAAGCTGGTGTCGGCACCAACGGGACTCGTGGAGAGATGACCCTCCGTTACCTGGGACCCCAAGACCTGGGTCTCCTGTGCCACCTGTGTCTCCGCCACCAGCTGGGACTCCGCTGTCTCCTGGGTATCCACTTTGTCATCTGTCTCCGGCTCCACCTGTGTCTCGGCTGCCAGTTTTGTCTCCACCACCAGCTGGGACTCTGCTGTCACCTGTGTCTCCGCTGTGTCATGTGTGTCAGCAGCCACATGTGTCTTGGGGGCCTCCTGTATCTCCTCCACCAGCTGGGACTCCGCTGCCACATGTGTCTCAGGTGTGTCATGTGTCTCGGCAGCCACATGTGTCTTGGGGGCCTCCTGTATCTCCTCCACTAGCTGGGACTCCGCTGCCACATGTGTCTCAGGTGTGTCATGTGTCTCGGCAGCCACATGTGTCTTGGGGGCCTCCTGTATCTCCTCCACTAGCTGGGACTCTGCTGTCTCATGTGTCTCGGTTTCCACATGCGTTTCCGGTGCCACCTTAATGTCCTCCACCAATTTGGACTCCTGTGCCACCAGCTCGTCCTCCTTCGGCGTCTCGTCTGCCACCTTCGGCGCCTCAGCCTTTGCCTCCTCGAGGCCTGAGGCCAGACCCAGGAGCAGGGAGACACCCAACAGCACGATCACCACCTGTCAGGTACACAACACATGAGTCCTGTGGTACAATGCACCAGCTGACTCACTCCACCTCTCACACATGACTTCATGACCACTATTCATGCCTAACGGACAACCTAAAGTCACACTTCAGTAACACAAATGTTCCGTTTGGCTGTGTTTAAAAACTAGGCAAGACGCCTACTGCAAAGTTAAATTCCAAAAGTTATCTTATCGTTCATATTGTAGCCACAGGCTGAATTGTTTTCGTGTTCGGTGAGGTACAGACCCTAAGATTTTTAAGAGCTGTTTCATCTACCCTCCAACACCTGCTTCATGATTCGTTATAACATCTCGTGTATGCGAAACATACGTAACCTAGAAGAACATAGATATAAACAGACCGAAGTATAACGTTAACATCTTCACTGTAAATGGAGGAACAGCTGATGGGGTAGAGAGAGAGACAGCAGCTCCAGTTTTCCAGCCGTAAACAATTTACATTTAAGATACACCCAACATTTACCACAACATTTTACTCAACCTCCGCACCTGGGTTTTGATCCAGTGTGGACGTCGACATGGGACAGTCTACCTTTCTTTCTCAGTCCACATCAGTTTCAGAGAGAAATCAATAGTATTATACAGATTCACTGACTTCGTATGATTACATATCTCTCTAAATGATAAGATAGAATGCTTTTGTATACAATGCCTTGGACTCACCTTCATGTTGAACTGGTGATGAGTCCCTACTTGGTCGTGTTTATATACCCCCAAGGAGGAGTAGGGTGATGAAGGTTGCCATGTCGTCATTACATAAGGGTCTGATGTTACACACTGGGCCAGCCTGTCGAGGATGTGAAAGATACCTTGAGTACATAACTACCTGATCATAACGTCCTGTCACCTGATTTCGATATAGGTTACGAACCTATTCCACGGTAAGCCTTTTGTCATATACATCAGCTGAAGTTCATCCTCCTATGCTCTTTTCTCCTCTCTATCAACGATTTCCTATGTTGAACAGACAACCAAGTCAACGAATACAATAACGACTCATCCTGCAACCTTCCCTTTCTCCAAAATCCGCGCCATTTCCTCTTGTTTGATCCACGTCTCATTACAACTGACCTTGCTATACTCGAGCCAAAAGCAATCCGACTTGTCAGCCCTCCTGTTTTAGATTGACGACTTTGTGCAGTGTTGGTTCTCTCTCCCCTCTTTCTTAAGTATTACTCTGATATTTCCTTATTTGTGCTATCTGCTTCTGTTTGTGATATCTGCTTCTGTTTGTGATATCTGCTTCTGTTTGTGACATCTGCTTCTGTTTGTGATATCTGCTTCTGTCTGTGACATCTGCTTCTGTTTGTGACATCTGCTTCTGTTTGTGATATCTGCTTGTTTGTGCTATCTGCTTCTGTTTGTGATATCTGCTTCTGTTTGTGACATCTGCTCCCGCATGCTTACCTGCACCATTATCAAGACAAGGTTATACTTGTCGGCATCACAGGATTATTTTGAAACTGTTGTGTGCATTGAGGCTGACCGTTGTCATACCGTACCTAAAGCACTATCCATAAATCATTACTATATAAACATACAAAACATGACAGTAACAGAGAATGGAATACGTAATACAGAAAACGGTAAACCCAACGAAACTTCAGACTCTGTGAAAAGTGCCTACGTAACCCCCCACCCGTGTTCAAGGTCGAAGGGTCACTGTGGTGGTACTCCTGGGGGTCCGGTTGAACTAGCCAGGTCTGTGTGGGCGCCTGGCTAACAACGAGCAGCTGCTGCCACTTGTGTTCTCCAGAACGATCCTGAGTTGCCATGGGCCAATTTGCGTGTGTGTGTGTGTGTGTGTGTGTGTGTGTGTGTGAGGCGTACACAGTCGTACACCTCCCTCATACCAACACTTCACCTCGTGACGACATTAATCTACACAAACACCCAGTGGGTGTAACTGGAAGCCACAGCCTAACTAGATAGCGCCATTCGTCCGTGATCCAGATATTTCATCACGGTGACCTAACCAGAGCGCTGGCAGGGTTGGGTTACAGCAGCCTACCTCGCTAGGCAGCACCAGCGAGGCCCCCACAGCCAGCCAGAACAAGATCGTCGCGACACCCGAGCCACTGGAGGGGTCCACCTCAAGGTCTTCGACGGGTACCTTATTCCAACCCGCTCAGACGACTTCCTGTTCCAGGCGAGGCTTAACGACACACTCGGTAAATCCACTTTCGATCTCACACCCCCTTCAAAAGCAGATCGTTTGGTATATATACGTAACTGTGTGCATATGAAGTAGATACATACCCAATGTTAGCTGTGTAGGACGTGTCTGAAGAAGGAGGGGGTGGGGTGGTTTGTGAAGCATTACGTAATGTCACAGGAGCTGGGAGGATCAACCACGGGATACATCTTCGTCTGGGTCTGGCACCCAACTCTGCCATGACTCTACTACCACCACTCTTGTTGCTGCTCCTATGCCACGACCTCCTCCTGAGTGAACAGTAAATATCATCCTTTTGGCTGAGATCAAATATTCCAATCGAATTTCGTGTCTGTGTGTGTGTGTGTGTGTGTGTGTGTGTGTGTGTGTGTTCCATGAGTGAGCCTTAAGGGCAAGATAGTGTTGTAGTCAGTGTTCTTATGAGGGTCCTGGACCAGGATCCACAATTGGGCTAGGTCCAGGACGCTCCTGGGAGAAAAATGAATATAAAAGTTCTCTTCCCACCTTGCTTCACTGCCAGCCAGCCACACTACCTCCCCCTCACCACACGGCTGGAAAATATTACTCCTGGGGAAAAAAAAAAAGCATATAAGGTTCTCCTCATAGCCTGCAGAAGAGCGCCAGGCACCCTCGCTCGCCCTCCTTACCACACACGTCCTCCTGACGGTTTCTGGGCACCTCAGCTCGCCGGGGTCCTCAACGCCCGTTGTTGTTGCTTATCATCACAGTTGACTTTCAGGCCCTCGCGCGAGCCATTACAGCCATCTGGAGGGACACGTAAACCCAGGGACCATGTAATTAAATACGGCTGTTAACGGCAGATAACCTGTGTAAGCTCCCTTCCTTAATAGCTATAAGCGACACGAGGGGCTGCATTTTCCGTCGCCAGAGGTCTTCCACTGCTACCTGATCTTATTCTCTTTTTGCTCCTGGGCGAAGCGATAGAGTTCAGTAGTTTAATCCTCCTTCATCTGTTGTTCTAGTGTCGTCTGATGCCTTTTTTTTTCCTCTCCTATCATTTATATTCACCAAGCGACACGAGGGTTCTTATTCTTTCCCAATATGTCCCTCTATTCGTCTAACAGCTGGCATTTTGTCACACCCTGTAGCTGCAGCCTATGGATGATAATGAGTATAACCTTCCTTGAAAGAACGATTGATTTTTTTTTTATCTTTTTGTATTGCTGCAGCACTGTATTGTCGTCTGGGCAGCTCCAGGTACCGCAGCTCAAAATAGCCCGTTCAGGCGACGGTATAGCTCTGTGTTGTCACGTAAGTGTGAGGAATTTCATTTGTCTCTTTCACAGCACCGGAGGACTCGAGGCTGGAGGTAAATAATGTAGATTACCTTTGAAAGTTAACCTTATTCTCTTTCCTCTCTTTTCATGTCAGTGGTTCTGGTCTCGGACCAAAAGTGCTCATCGAGGCCAGGCTAAACTGGAATGTAAAGAGAGGAAGAGAAAAAGGAATGAAGAGGGAAAGAAATAAAGAGAGAGAGGAGAGGAAAAAAATATTTGAGAGTGCTTGAGGAAGTGGAAAACCTTCCCTTTTCAAAAAAGGGCATCACATAGCTCTTAGAAAAGACGTGGCAAGGTGAAGAAGTCTAAAGCTTCGCGGCGATGGGAAAGAAACAGACATCACAACAGCCCAACCTTATGGCCAACAGCCACACAGTCATCGTGTGATGCAGAGACTTGCCGAACTTTGCGTGGTGTGTCTCAGGCGAAGGTACACAAGGTACACAGAGCTCTGAGCGAGAACGATGATAATAGGGGAGGAGGAGAGAGCGTAATCCATGAGCAATTTCGGGGACAAGACAAGCCAAAGAGGGAGCTTAGACATGAGAGAACAGACTGGAGGAGGAAAGATAAAACAGGAGGGTTTGAAGACTGAATATCATGTGTATGATTGACACATCTGTAAGTAGCTACATTATCTCAAGTGTATTTTGGAAAAGGTAAACAAGATGAAAAAAAAAAAGGATGATTCTGATGAAAACATATTGAGGATTTCGTGAAACAAACTCAAAAGTGGAATAAAGGACAGAAAACTTGGTATGGCATGAATTGTTAAACCTACGACAAAATCAGGTGATGTAAGGTAACGATCGATATGGTCGTCAGGCACTACAGTCATTTCCCTCACAACGTCGACAGGGTCGCCCACTGTGTAACTTCAGATCCTTATATAATCACAATCTGGCAACCTACTTCCAAGTGGGGGTATATAAGCACAGTCGATCGTGAACACTGCATCAGTTCAACATGAAGGTGAGTTATCAGCACTACTGCACTATTTGAAAGTATTCTCTCTTATTATCTTATTTTGAGCCGAATGGAAAGTAAGATTGTATGTGGCCTTAGAATTATCCTTAACACCTGACTTTAGGTTGTCACTTAGACATGAACAGTGGTTATGAAGCCATGTGTGAGAGGCGGAGTGAGTCAGCTGGTGCATTGTACCACAGGACTCATGTGTTGTGTACCTGACAGGTGGTGATCGTGCTGTTGGGTGTCTCCCTGCTCCTGGGTCTGGCCTCAGGCCTCGAGGAGGCAAAGGCTGAGGCGCCGAAGGTGGCAGACGAGACGCCGAAGGAGGACGAGCTGGTGGCACAGGAGTCCAAATTGGTGGAGGACATTAAGGTGGCACCGGAAACGCATGTGGAAACCGAGACACATGAGACAGCAGAGTCCCAGCTAGTGGAGGAGATACAGGAGGCCCCCAAGACACATGTGGCTGCCGAGACACATGACACACCTGAGACACATGTGGCAGCGGAGTCCCAGCTGGTGGAGGAGATACAGGAGGCCCCCAAGACACATGTGGCTGCTGACACACATGACACAGCGGAGACACAGGTGACAGCAGAGTCCCAGCTGGTGGTGGAGACAAAACTGGCAGCCGAGACACAGGTGGAGCCGGAGACAGATGACAAAGTGGATACCCAGGAGACAGCGGAGTCCCAGCTGGTGGCGGAGACACAGGTGGCACAGGAGACCCAGGTCTTGGGGTCCCAGGTAACGGAGGGTCATCTCTCCACGAGTCCCGTTGGTGCCGACACCAGCTTCCACCTGGACTCCCGGGGAGGCCTGACCACCATACAAGGAGCGGTGCCCAAGGATGAACTGATGGCCACTCACCAACAGTTGACTCAAGCCTTCGAGGTCGCTAAGGAGGAGGCTCACCTGGCCTACAGTGCCGGAGTGGAGTCCAGCGTGGTCAGTATTGTTCTTGTTGTTGTTATGGTTGTGGTGGTCGTACTCAAGCTACAGACATGGTAGTCCTTCCCTCCTGGCCTCACCACCTCTTCTGTCTCTAGCGTTCTCTCCTCCTCCAGTCTGACCTCCTTCTCTTTCCTATATATCACTAAAATCTCTCCTCCTCCAGTCTGACCTCCTTCTCTTTCCTATATATCACTAAAATCTTTCTTCCAGTCTTCCCTACAGTACTCGGATATATTTTGGGGTCTTAGAGTCATCCAAGACCTTAAACATGGGTCTCATGAATCAGAGAATTTCCTCACATGTCTTCTATTCTCAGCAGATGTTACAACAGATATGGTTCAGAAGGTTTTGTCAGCTTCTGATCCCAGTACACCCTCACAGACGTCTTTCATTTCACTTCTGTTCTTCCTTACTCTTAATTCATCTAACAAGAGCGAGTGACAACTCCACAACACCTCATGATCTTCTCAGGGCATAATTAAACCACCTTACCCGAAACCTTCGCCCATATACAACTCCCTCAAGACTCGTGCCATCATTGTTCATAAATTACAATCTGGTTTAGTGTTTATAGATTATAGAAATTTCCTGATCATAACCTAAGAAGTTCTATTAAAGATGTTAGTTATTTGTAATCAAGAACTTCTATAAGGCATTTAACAGTCAGTTCCAACGTCTGTCTAACCTTTACACAAAATATATCAGCCAATTTCTCTACAGCGCATTCCTCCGCCTCTGATATAGCCTGTGTCTCTCCTGCAGTACTCGTACTCGCCCTACCAGTGGGCCTACGAGGTGAGGGCGCCCTCAACAGGAGACCACAAGAGCCAGATCGAGCATCGTGAAGTGGACGGCGTGGTGAGGGGGCAGTACTCACTGGTCGAACCCGACGGCTCCCTGCGAGTCGTCAGGTACACGGCTCACCCTGACCAAGGCTTCCAGGCTACCGTCGAGAGTCAGCCAGGCTTCCAGCAGCCCACCTTCCAGCCCTTCAGACCCTTCAGCCAGGAGTACAGCAGCGCTGGTCAGTCCAGGCAACAGATCCAGCAACAGAGGTTCAACAGTCGGGAACAGCAAGAGCAACAACAGAGGTTTAACAATGAACAGAGAACCCAGTTCAACCAACAGACCCAGCAGTTGGCCAGCAATACACAACAACAGTATAGCCAAAGGCAACAGCAACAGTATAACCAAAGACAACAGCAACAGCAACAGCAACAGCAACAGTATAACCAAAGACAACAGCAACAGCAACAGCAACAGTATAACCAAAGGCAACAGCAACAGTATAACCAAAGACAACAGCAACAGTATAACCAAAGACAACAGGAACAGTATAATCAAAGCCAACGACGACGGTATGGAGCACAAAGTCAGCAGTTCAACAGTCAACAACAACAGAGGACAGGCAGTCAGCAGTTCAACAACCTCCGCCAACAGCAGTACACATCCCAGCAACAACAACAACAACAACAACAACAACAACAACAACGAGTCAGAAACTTCCAACCGTCACAATACAACAACCAACAACAACAACAACAACAACAACAACTCATTAAGCAGCAGCGTCAACAGTACAGGTCACAACAACAACAACGGCTGGCAAGCCAAATACAACAACGGTTGAACTCTCAGCAACAACAACAACAACAACAACAACAATATGCCTCACAGCAACAGCAGTACAACAGACAACAACAACAGCAGCAACAACAGTACAACAACCAACGGCAACAACAGTTCAACCTCCAGCAACAACAGCAGCAGCAACAGAGACAAGAACAGCTGGAGGGTACCGCCCGCCTCGTCTTAAAGAGCCAGAATGCAGCTGACCAGCGCTCCTCCTCCTCCTCCTCCTCTCAGTCTTCCTCTTTGAGCAGCAGCAGCAGCAGCAGCAGCGCCCAGGTCAACCAGCTGAACACTCTGGCCATCACGCCCTTGACCACGGCTCAGTACCAGGTGGCTCAGGGTGCCCAGCGTGCACAGAACCAGCCGAGGCAGGAGCAGTACAGGGTGCTACCCATCGTTCTTCGCCGCGTCAGGAAGACAGAGTAAAGGTCCTCTCGTGTGTGTGTGACACCTGGAAAGTTAATGGACTGAGGATAAAGGAGATTGTAAGCGCGGATCATGACACGTACCACAAGATGACTATAACTTCCCACCTGTTGCTCTCTCTCCCATCAGGGGGTGAGGAAGGGGGCACCTGGGGATATATGTTCAGTGATCTGGACTCTCGTTAGTTACGGTAGCAACATGCAATGCAAAGGAATGAAAACCATTAAAAAACATGTCAATATATCCTGGCTTTAATTTACACTATATTTCATCATCTCTGAACATTAGGAAAATATTTGAATAAGAGGATTAAAGTCTTAAGATTGTAAGATTATCTAAATATCAATTTTGGGCTTTTATATCCACAGATCATACACTCCCATCCATGAATATGGAAGCAACAGACTTTTGAGAGAACTTATGCTAATGTATCATAGAGAAGATAACAGTAATACCATGTACTTCAGCCACTGTAAATCTAGAATGTCTCTCTTTCATTGTCTCATTAGTAAAGTCATTATCCATTGCAGCTCATCAGTAAAGTATCATTCAGCATCTTAGGAGAGGGTCATTAGCATTCTCAGCTCATTAGTAAGGTCATTATCGTTCAGCAGTTCATTAGTAGAGTCATCATCATTCAGCAGCTCATTAGTAAAGTCACAATGTTGTGGTTGACTTAAAAGCTTCGTGCCTCCTGTGAGGTTTGAACTCACGACCCCTGGTTTACGAGACCAGTGCTCTACCACTGAGCTAAGGAGGCTGACACAAGACCCCAGCTTTAACCCATATACCAATATAATGTGTATCACCTGAACCTTGATATCAGCTGGAAGGACTGGCAGAGGCGAGCAGTAGGATGAAGGATGAAGTCAAATGTATCGGTGATGCAGACATCCTGAAGCAGGAGCCAGGGAGGAAGGACTCCATCTCGTCCTCCAGTAACAAGAGACAATCTCCCGCGAAGGTGAGGAGGCAGATGGTGGATCTGGGAGCCTCCTCTAGGTTTCCAGGAAGTAATCTGTAAGTACGTATGTCTCGGTCTTACAAAAGCCCGAAGTACGTCGAAATCAGCAAAAATATATCATAAATATGCAGTCTGTGCCATACAGAGTGTGGTGTTTATGTTCAAATGTGCTGGCATAACAAATTTTTACATAAAAGTATATCAATCCTGACCAGCTAAAGAAATTAACAATCATTTCTCCATAGCTCTTTCAGCAGCAGTGGCCCAAACATTGACATACATCGTATCTAAATCATTCATATTTCTGTCTCATGAAATGAAAGAACATGTAGGACAAAACAATCAAGATACCATTGTCATATTCTTAAAGCTATCAAAGAAAAATAAGGAGAAAATAAAACTAGTTGAGGGAATGTATTTCCAAAAGAGTGAATTACAGCAAGGTTGTGACTTGTCTCCCAAGGCGTTAGTGCCACCTCGTCGCTTGTTTAGCGCTTCGGTGCATTCATTTCAGCGCCAAGATTATCAAAATATACCAGAAGAACATAGTGTATGCTATCTAAATTGCATTCTTATTTATATAGTTGGGCGACACTGACAGATCGGTAGCGATCTCTCACTCTCATCTAGCCGTGATCATTTACAATAGTCTACCCATTAATAATATTGTTTTCTTTTATGTTTCCCCTAAAGAAAACAATTTATTGTAAGGATGTCTGTTGTAAAATATTAATTCAAGCTTTCGACAATCTCGCTTAAGCCAGTGAATGGACTATCGAATGCATTTACAGTATCAAAGCTTCCCTGATCAAGATTTTTCTAATAATCCACAAGCCTTAAACCAAATATGAAACAAAAAAGAAATAATGCAATGCAAGTAGTTACATATAGTGCTACCATCGGACAAAACAGTATAACGATATAACAAAAGAAATTACAAAATAGATCGCTTAATTCCCATTGGATTATGAGAAATATGATGCTATTTTAAATCTCTCATGGGACAATAAACCAAAAAGATAAGATGCAGGACCGCTCCATGCGGGTTAGGCTCCTTTAACATGGGGGAAAGAATTGGTCTGGTTGCTGTTCTCAGAGAAAGCTTTCAGAAAACAATAACCCTTTCCTGGCGAATTTTTCATACTAGGTACACTTAATGAATATCACTTCTAATAGACCATTATCGAATCTGGCTTGTGTTTATCTTTAATTATTAAATGACTAATGTAATTTCTAATCAATCTTGTTGTCGTCATATGTTACTCCTTAGATATGTTACGCTGTCAAGATTTCATACCTTTCAAAATTTTACGTAATAACAAATGCAAAATGCGATTATCAAATGTTATCACTGTAACTTATAAGGAAAACTCCCTGAAAGCCACACGCATACCCAAAGCAGTATCGAAGCTTTAGGGCTGTCTCAGTTTTGTATATGATATTTACATTGACAGTTTTCTGTACATCACGAGAGCTTACGTTACTCATTACTAAACTGATAAAATTCCCTTATTCATTTATCTATCGCTTTTTAAACTGTCATCATGATTTGTTTGCTGTAGCCGAAAAAAGAGGCTTCGAAAGCGTCCAGGTGTTTCAATGTGTGGGTGATTCACTGTGTTCAAAGCGGTTCATGAGACTTTCCACCTGAACTTGTAACAGTTGTGATGTCACAAACTGAAGCTCGTGAGAGTCAGTTGCACTGTGACCTTGGTAAGGTATGTTACTTCCGTTTCTCTGATTTCATTTCATCTGTTTTTCTGTGTATAACTAATCGAGGATCATAGGGTTTATGATCTAAACAGACTGGTTGACTTTATGTACGGTATATGACTACGTGTTGAACTTAGATAAGAAGTTTAGCCAAGCTTCCCGTCAAAATGTATAACGGGCTCTCTGTTCGTGTTGAACTGGACGTTTGTAAGCTGACGAAGGATCTATCACGAAACATTTCAAATTGAAATGGTATTTTTTTGACAGTTCCTCTGCCTTATTCCATGATACGTTTGGACGATTGTGAGAGTGTAAGTTTAGCACTCTTGATATTTCACTAGTCATTAAAGCAGATTCGTTGAATTGTGCTGTTGAGCCTGAATTGGTTATCCGTAATATACTATCAAGAATCATTCATCTTAAAGATTATTTGTATATTTGAAGCAATTAAGGATTCATCTGTGAACAGACTATTGCCTGTACCAGACAGGAACAATAGTGTGATCATAACAATTAAAGATTGGTGATTATGATTATCGTAACGATTGGTCTCATACTGGTGTACAGAGATTAGCCATGGCCATATTAGCTATCCTCAAGGCTTTCCCTTCAAAGCATCTAATAAGGTTGAAGATTGTTAAATATATCTTAATTTAGATTACTCGTCAGGATGTTATTGCTGCGAACATTGACAAAATAGAATTTTCCTTAGCCCTTGTTTGGATCTTAAAGAACTTTATTCACTTCGTGTGTCGAAATTTAGAGGGAATAATGCTCTGATACCAGAAACCTTGGCTGTGGAGTCTAGAAATGCTTATTCTCCTTTATCTATGCATTCCACTGAATGCCACAGTGCATCGTAACGTTTGAATAAGACTAACTAAGATGAACACATTTCCGAGTTTCGCAAATGTGTTAAGTAAGTTCAGATATCTACACAAATTTAGGCCTCGAATTAACGCTTATGAGGTGTCCCATACAATTAGATTTCTAAATCCCCATTGACATCGAAACTCGCTCTTTACTTTCCACACTAAAGGAATTCTAGCTCTTAAAAGTGAACTGTGTTTTGATAACGACGAAATCCCACTAATAACAGAACCTATAAGACATTTGAAGCCTTAAGATAGATAGGTTATATTGTTTTTGGTCTTATTGGTATTTTAAGTGACATTCAAACCCACATTTATCCTCTCCCTTATGACCCTACTATCAAGGATGTATCCGATATCGAAAGATCGATATTGAGCGAGAGACGATGAAAATCCCACCCTCTTAAATTACTACTGATAGTGGCAACAATGATTCCATTAGAGTAGAACGCAGATCCTAATCCTAGGAAAACGTGCGTCAGTCTTTTAAGATATATTTACGATAGAACCTACTGGACTGTTCCTGTGTGATTTCCTGCGTATTCTTTTGCATGAATATTACAGGTATTTAATTTGCTTAACCTTTGTGCTTTTGATGATAACTTGTCAACGTATTTGCAGGTTTGTATGTGTGTGTCTCTGAATCACTTTGACCGATGACCTGACTGACATGACCTGGACTTGGATCATTCTTTTATAATTTTTGACTAAGTCTTTTATACCTGTTTTGGGACCATAATTTTTTGTGTATATAGTGTCACTGGTAGTATTGTACATAGATGGTAAGTATATATATCATAGTTCAAGGCAAAAGTAAGTAGTGGCATGTTAAAACTATAGTCAAGAAGCTTGTGCTTTGTGCAACGCATTATAACAGCAACCGCTGTTTTCACCCCCTTTCCTCCCTTCCTCTAAACACACGTATAGTGTGTAAGGCTATGTCCCTCTCCAGCAAGAAGCACTGCTGTTGTCTTCATTATTTCCAGGTATTAGTTTCTCCAGGACAAAGATGATGTGACGGCCTTATCACGTTATGCTTGGAAGTGGCGACGGTGTGGCATCCAGGATCACGAAGCCACTGTCATGTTTTGACAGCAGAACATCTGTGCTGAAGTAAGTCATGGAATGAAATATTTCCTTTTGTATTTAGATGAATGTTTACTAGTCTTCTAGAAATGAATTGGATTTGGTATGACCTATGTCAGTGGACAGTAGGATTAAACGGTTTGTTAATCATTTATGAGATGGAGTTTTGGACTCTAAAGACTATATAATATTCACATCATACCATTCACTCGCCACAGACGCTAAGAAACCCACGGAACTGTAAGAGCTGGTTTCTCTAGTTTGTTCAGGTACTTGATTGGTATGGACCGACGTGTGACGAGCCTATTTCGTGATCTCGAGGAGCAATGGCAGCCGGGATCTGAGGCCAAACCTCGGGTTCGAGAAAATTTCTACTCCTATGATTGCAGTAAGTTTCTGAAGTTCATAGTGATTAAGTTCAAGTTCTTAAGCAATAGTTTTTAGTATTATGATCCTGGTCACTATCCAGTATTCAGATTTTTTTTTTTTTTAATATCTTAGATTGTCTTGTGGTCTATAAGCTGAAATACTATGAACGAATAGGAATTATACTGGTTATGTGATTATATCATCTATAATGATTGCCTGACCAAATTACGGAGGGTGATCAGATTCTTAATCTTCCAAAGTTTGACATTATATGTCTGATTAAGACTTTCAGAAATGTAATCAATTATCATTCGTTGCAAAAAAAAAAAAAAGACCCATTGGGTATGCATGGATTATTTATCAAGCTGCGCCGCGAAAACAAATGCCCAATTGATCGTTCTTTAAAGAAAATGTTATTTCTAGAGGAACTTGTTAGTGAATATCAGAAATTGCCAAAATAGCATTACAGGTTAAGCTACGCATATATCATTTTGAAGTATGAAATGGTATTAATGTTAGGTTTTTTCCAGAGGTCGTCTGATAGTTATTGCATAGCTAAGACGCCATAAAAGTCCCAAAGTACAATTACCAATGTACTGCAAATGTACTGGATACACGTGTAATGTGGGGTATGTTCTATTTCAGCAGGGATGCAGGTGAATGAACAAACGATACTGAACATCATTCCAGTACTGGCTTACCCCAGTACAAGTCTTTACCATGCTTACCTTGATACACAGAAAGACAAGGTGCAAGAGCCATGGGGAGTAATAGATTTGTGTTCATACATAGGAAATTCCTCAAAGTACTTGTATCCTGGGAATTATATTTCTGAACTTGTTTAGAGGTGGGCTTCACTAATTCAGAGATCTTACAATACTGTAAAAATTGTTTATTAGGTTAGCACTGTTGAATGAATTGTCATACTGGTTTATTTAATGTTTGTGTTGTACTGTATATATCGAAAGGCAAGCAGTAAAAAAGCAGTTTTAATCAAATCTATCATTGACCTATAAAAAGGTAGAAATATGTGATTTTATAATGGAGGTTAATAAAAATTATCAACATACAAAGTTATAATCTATTCCAAAAATATCTGACACCTTTAGTTATTGTTTTTCATAACTGATAATTCTAATCAATAATTCAACCTGGTATATTTATTCAAATTTCGGCACATATCCAGGCTTTCCAATAATTCTCATCAGGCATGTTTTCTTCCTATTTACCACTCTAAGAAGCCAAATTTTCTCATAAATCCATCATCAACTTTCAATGTTAAACCGTTTATATTGCTGGGTTGCGACGTCCTACCATTATAAACAATACCAATTAAAGTTACCCATCTAATATATTCAGTTTTCTTTTTCACTGTTTGATACCCATTTTCTTTTTCCAACCCAACGTTAACAATATAACTCCAACACTGTCGTTGATTCTCCTCTGATATCATGAATAAAATAATCATCTATATTTCGTTCACTAAACCATTTTATTTTTTTATGTATTCCCTATCCTGCTTTTCTCTAAAACTCGGGTAGATCTTACGTCATTGATATCATCCCAAATCGTTCTTGAAAGTCGGGATTTCAGACGATATTTTCGCAGTCTATTATATTTTCTTTTATTTTTGTCCTCCATAGATAAATGGATTAACGATAGGACTCTAAAAGGATCTAAGGACACAATTCTTTAAAATCCTACATTTAAATATCGATAGTAAACATTCGAGACGATTATGATGAATGAATTTAAATGGACGTTTAAAAGTCCTCATTTCTATGAGCGTGTTCTATCAATGAAAACAAATCATTTAATCAATAGATATATATAAATCAATTAACATCAGTGAATGTTAGTAGATGTATTTGATTCAGTTTAACTAAAGATAACGAGAATTGGAGTAGAAATGATGATTGTAATAATAAAATATCTTCGATCTTCTTGTACACACAACACGTAATTATCTAATATCACTAGAGATGAATGAGGTTTTTGTTTTGGTTTGGGAACGACATAAACATGCCTTTATGTGTATTTTAATCACGTGATAGAGAGGTATGATCACATTTTACTGCAAACATCGACTTGCCCAGTCATCAAGAAGCTGGGTAACTGCGACATGATGCTATACAATGGCTGTGGCCTTGTCGTCTGCCCCGTCATTTAAGATAGTGTGTTCAGAATTTAAAGTTTGCCTGTGAATCGAGGCTGATTAACGAGAATATTGATTGTTGCCTTCAGGTTACGTACTCATATTGGTTTATATACCTTGGATGAGTATATGGATTGCTTGCCTATATGTTTGTATTTATTTAGCAACTTCGTTTCAGCAATGGCCTCCTGGAACTAGTTTTCTGTTCATGTCCATGCATTCTATACAGCTCTATGCTTGGCATCACAAGTGATCAGTAATCACTTGGATGAAATTCGCTGTAGTATGACTATTGTACGAAGTCCTGCTTCATAACTTCGAACTAAGTTCATGTCTCGATGAAGCACAAGCGCACGTAAAGAATTGATCGACATATATTCGAGCTGTTTTTATATACTTTGAGAAGCAGGTGTGTTGTACTTTTGATAAGAAGTATCTTACAGCATTGCTGGAGGGCAACGATTATCACCATGACACTCTAATCAAGTAGAAGTTATCTGATGCACACCATGTGAGAGGAATTTGTTTAAAGCATATATATATATATATATATATATATATATATATATATATATATATATATATATATATATATATATATATGACTGAAAAGTATATTCTGAGTTGATAAGACGAAAGAATACGTATTATATGATCATAGCAGGTTCAGGGTTCAGACCAGCTGATAAACATAAACAAGGCACCACTGGGTCTGGGGGCCTGTGCGGGTGGGTCGAGGCAGCTGATAAACAACACACACGAAGCAGGACCTTCCTGAAGGCTTCATCTCCCTCACCCTTTTGCTGATATAGGGTATGCAAGCTGTGCTTCATCTTGAAAACATGGCCAGAAGAGTTTTCGTGGTTGGTGTTGGCATGACAAAGGTAAGTTAAGGATGATTAGTGTATAGTTGCATGTAATTCTTAAGTTTAAGGGTTCTGAGATGTAGACTGCGGAATGTTATTTTTTCTCCGAGATAAACTTCTATTTTTTGTTTCTTGATCCTTTTGTTAATAACACTTCACTGTATGGACCCTGTCATCCAACGACCCTACCCAGCAACCTTGGCCCCACCTGGGCTATGGGAGAGTAGGACCCCAAAGACTTCACAAGTATTCATCTAAAACATTATAAAGTTGCAGACTTTTGCGTACACCCATTAGTGCCATGACAAATGCCATTAGTCTAGACGATATAGTAAAGATAAAGATACAATGGAGAAGACCTTTGACCTGACTTAGGATTATCCATTCAAGGTGACTAGAGGGTATGAGTTGAATTTGTGTCTGCCTTGCATGACTAGGATGCTTGAAGCAAGAAGTACTTTGTCGAGACTGTGCTTCCCACAATACAGCTCTGCCATATTTGAGTTTTGATTAATTAAGCTCAGTTATGCAGGGTTCTGAAACATATATATATATATATATATATATATATATATATATATATATATATATATATATATATATATATATATATGCACACTCAAAACAGCACAAAACCCCTCCCACCAAATCTTTCCATAAGTAAATACCAGCTCCCTAGTAGAAACAAAAACTTTCCCCTGTCACATACTTCAGCAACCTCTATTCACAGATCCCACCCCTCCCCCACCCACCTAGAACAAATATAACTGTCAGAACATATACATGCTGAAATAATGCATTAAAAACTAAACAGCTACCTTTCCAGCCCAGTGTTAAACTCTAGTTCACTGGAATAACACACATCAGAAGCAACACTCTTAAACAAACATGAACCACGTTTTCCAATCCATGCCAGGATATACCTATCCATGCAGCAGTACAAAATGTTGTTTCAATAAATCCCATGACCCTCCATTCCCATGATGCAACTGCTGTAATGAAGATATCAAGCACTTACTGTTCCATAGCCCTAATATCCCTTCATGCTCTTCACATAGATTGACACATGTCTGAACACTTTATGACCTTTGGTCGCAACCACTGAGTACAGTCAGCTTCCACAGTACTGCAGAAGCCTCATGAAGATAGAGGGGACTCCTGGGGCTGGAAGTAAGACATAAGTATAGATAGATAATTTTTTTCCTTCTTTTTCCTCTAGTTTGAGAAGCCCGGTCGAAGAGATGACTTTAGCTACCCATCAATGGCAAAGGAGGCTGTACAAAAGGCCCTCAAAGATGCCAAGATCACTTATGATGCGATTCAGCAGGCAGCAGTTGGATATGTTTATGGTGAGCTGGCATGGGCAGTGTTTCATGTTTTTTGTTCATAGCATCCTCTGCTCCAGGATTTAAATCAAAAGGTGATGTACTTTTGATAATCAGTATAAGAATGTCTAGTAAATGGTTGATAATTGCTGATTGTTGATGTTTTGAATGATCATCCTCTCTGCATTTAAAACATATCACACACACACACACACACACACACACACACACACACACACACTCACTCACATGCCCACATGATTTATCTCTGCAAAAATGGGTGGTTGCTTGAGGGCAGAGCTGGTCAGGGACCTCGTTAAGAGTGGAGTCTCCTGGATGATCCTCTTCCGATACTTAAAATGTTTCTTCTCCTGTTGGTAGCTTCAGGTAAATCCATAGAAATTAAAATCTCCTCTCTTATTTATTTGTTTGGGGAAAATGCATGATGATAGAGAGCAAGTGAGAAAGGTATCTTTAAAAAAGTCAGTTTTGGGCCCGTGAAAAGCATGTTTTTAACGTAGACTTATCATTTCCTTTCATCTCATCACCTGGCTTACGTTCCTCACTGGAGATTAGATCACCTTTCAACATGTCAGCTGAGTGGAGGGAGTAATATCATGGATAGAGATTCTAGAGGAGTATGCCTTAGCAGGTGATTACAGCAGTGTTCTCAAATAGACTTTTCAGGCAGCATCCAAAATTATTTATAGTTGAGTTTTTTGCATGCATCAAATGAGACTGTGGCATAATTAATTGTGTATTCTCCTGTATCACTAAGGTTGATTTGACAGGTCCTAGGAAAACTACATGATTAAGTAAGAAGTATTCCTGTTCCTTTCTCAGAGCCTTTTATAATTTGTGGTCCTTCTTTAATGTTTTATCTTAACAAGGAACTTACTTTGTAACTAGTGTGTAAAGGTAATAGAATGCAAGTTACTGAAAATTATGAAAAATTTGAAAAGTATTTGATTTCCACTTATTTGTATTCAGTTCAGTTGGATCTGTTACTACCTTTAAATCTTCAAAATATGATATTTGGATCATCATTGTAATTTGTGAATTTTATTTTCAGTTTTCCTAGAATGGAACCTTTGTGGTTCTAATGAAATCTGTTATCTCAGTGGAAGGATCAGCTGGGAAATTTTGAATGATTATATAACTTGCTGCTTTTGTAACAAAAACATTATTTTCCCTATAGTATCTCAGTAGGTTCCTTTTGAGAAATTCTCTTTTGTCAGACTTCCTATTGCAGTGGAGTTCTTGAGCTACTTATTGATGAGGCTAGTGGATAAATCAGTCTTGATTGATTTCTGAGTCATTAGGAAGAAGCATTCTTCCTGCCCATGTAATATGTTTATCATTGCTTTTTTCAAAGTACTTGAAAATTGAAGCTTTGTACTCTTTGTCACCGTTTGAAATTTATATTAGCATATTTTTTTTATTTTTAGGTACAAAAAAAGATTTCATTGAGCATGCAAAAATTCTGTCTGGTTATTAGTAACTGATAAACTAGCACAACAGACATAGATAAGTTTTTATACATCAATGTTCATTCATAAACTGCAGGGGACTCCACTTCTGGTCAGTGTGCTTTATATGAAGTAGGTATGACAGGCATACCTGTGTACAATGTCAACAACAACTGCTCGACTGGTTCAACTGCTCTTTTCATGGCACGTAATCTCGTCTTGGGAGGACAGGCTGATTGTGTGCTTGCTCTTGGTTTTGAGAAAATGGAACGTGGCTCTCTCAGCTCAAAGGTTAGTAATAAGATGCTTGTTCTGCTTATGTTCAGCAATACATTTTAGATTTTGCTGCTTAAAGCAGCTACACTCGTTTGAAGTCATTCGATAGTGATGATATTTTCATTGTGCCAGGGCCCCTTTTAAGCTTATACTGTATATGGTTTTTACTTTGCTCACTCACTGCACTCATGTGAGTGGTAGTTGAAACATTAGTTTGTCAAATGGTACAAATAAGATCAACAGATATGGTCGCATATCATCAAATAAGGTTATTTACAGTAACTTAACCTCTGTTGAAAATAGAATTATTGCTGTAGGTATAAATAAGTTTGCAATCTTTTATGTGCTGACACTGAATAAGCCATACTTACATTTATATGGAATGATTACATTGTTTTGTCTTACAGTATCATGACCGTGAGAATCCAGTTGGAAAGCACGTAGAGTGCCTGGCAAATATTGCTGAAATAGAGGCTGCTCCTATGGCTGCACAGATCTTTGGAAATGCTGGCATTGAACACATGAAAAAATATGGGACTACACCACTTCATCTGGCCAAAATAGCCCACAAAAATCATCTTCATTCTGTCAATAATCCGTGGGTGCTTTTTTGTTGTAACTATTGAACAAAATATCTACACAGTGATTTTGTGTGTGTGTGTGTGTGTGTGTGTGTGTGTGTGTGTGTGTGTGTGCATGCATGCATGCAGACTTAGGAATATAAACATGGTTAAGTGACAGGGTAAAATGAATGTAAACCTCTCTCCCCATACGCAGAAATAATCGGAATATTTCAGAACTAAATACCTCTCAGATGAGAAGAAAGAAAATTATTAAATCTACAAATATACCTAGAATTTTTTAAAAGATATGGTTAAAAGATATATGAGTGCCCTGCCAGGAACATTAAGTGGTTATTCAGTGGTCTACCCTGTGAGAAAATTTATTTGGAGTCTTCACCTAAACCTTCATACAAAAACTGAACAGATCCAAAGGAAGTATAAGATCAGCCTAAGACAAGGGAATGCAAGGTATTCACATAACTAAGTAGGCACAAATAATGTCAGTCATAGACAAACCTAAATATTGATAAAGTTTTTTTAAACTTATCTGTGATACTGATTTCAACTACTTAAATTAAAATAATCATTAAACATAAAGCTAGTGAACACTGAGAAAATTTCATCTCTATATATTTTTCAAAACTGTATATAGAAGTCAAAAACGTTGATTGTGTGTCTTATTCCACCAGATATGCTCAGTTCCAACAAGAGTATACATTGGAACAGATTATGGAATCTCCAAAGGTTTCAGGGCACCTCACCAAACTGCAGTGCTGTCCCACCTCTGATGGTGCTGGAGCAGCAGTTTTGGCTTCTGAGGAGTTTATAATTTCTCATGGTCTTCAGGACCAAGCAGTAGAAATCTTGGCCATGGAAATGTCAACTGATCTACCTTCTACTTTCGAGGATGAAAGTCCAATGAAGATTGTGAGTTTATGAGAATGAGTTTTCATTTAACAAGGAATCATTTAGTATTACCATTCAACCAGTTTAGGAAACATGGCAAGGTAAGAAATTTACATGAAGTGTGCACAGTTTTAATGTCAAAACAGTTTTCTATGGACAGAATACAGTATTAGAGTTTTTGAGGTTTGTATTCTCCATAAGTTTGTGCACTGCGTACAGAAGGTATCACATGAAGGTAAGTACTATCAGTAAACACATAAGGTTCCTTATCTAAATGAAATTGTAAAAGAAACAAGATCCATGTTTGTAAACCTACTGCAGAGGCTTCCTTATTTCCAAGAATTTAAAACATTCAGGATAATCAGAACAATGTCCAAATATTCATTTTGTACTCTTCATGGAACATTAGTGGAATTTACCGGTTTGAACACTCATTAGAAATTCTGTATTTTTGAGAAGTAATTTGAGAATCATAACTCTGAGAAGCTTTTATTACAGAGGATTTTTTTAATGAAATATTTATATAAAAGTGATAGAGCTTGGAAAATTTTCTTTCTCAAATTTTAGGCTGGATATGACATGACAAAGATGGCAGCTCAGAGGGTTTTCAGCAAGAGTGGTTACTCTCCTTCTAATGTTGATGTAGTTGAACTTCATGATTGCTTCTCAGCCAATGAGCTTATTTCATACGAAGCTCTTGGTAAGTTAAATCTGTATCTGTTTCTAGAATCTACCATGAAAGCCTTGATATCCATGTTTTGGTGAAGACCTATCTAATCCTTTTTGTCTTAATATATATTTCCAATTAATCTTTATGCATTTACATGAAAGCACAGTGCCATAAGGATACTAAACTTACACCTCAGTTCAAGAAAATAGGGTTGACCCCATAAAAGAGCAAACTTGGCATGGAGATGAAGAGAGGGGAGGGAAAATTGCAATGTGGGTTAGAATAGAGTTAGCTATAAGCAGATGAAAATTGTTGATAGCCCCTGAAGTAGATACTAGCAGAAATGTTGAGGAGTAGAAGTGAATTAAGTAGTAATGGATACACAAAATATATATGAGGTTCCCAGATTATGAATGGATTAGGTTCCTGGATCCTGTTCATAATGTTTATCAGTTCATAAGTTGGGAAATATAAAGAAATGCATGAAATTTGAGTAAATACCTATACATGACTAATGTATTAGATATTGTATTCTGAAGTAAATATAGTTAGTAGAACATCATGTTAAGCAACGCTTAATGAAAAAAGTTACTTTTGGCAGTTCATAAGTATGAGTAATTGATCGTATGTGAGAATAGGAATTAATTATAGTTTCAATTGAGCTCATTCATAAGTACACGTGTTCATAAGTAGGATGCTCATGAATCAGAGACCCCCTGTATGTTTTCTTTCAATAGTTTGGGGCGGTGCCTTATGACTAGACAGAAGCAGTTGGTGGTGCCTTTGTACCAAGGAAAGGGTGGTAAAGTTAAATGTGGACATAGAATAGAACAGAAGCAAAGCCTGAGTTTGACAGAAAAGTTTAATTTTTTGGTTTCTCTCTAGTTTATAGGCAATTTAGTCTTACTAGCAAAGAATGAAGAGATAATACAGGTAAAGTGAGTTTTACACAGAGTATAAAAGAAGGGGAATGAACGTCAGTACCCGTAATAGTAAGAGGTTGAGTTTTGAATGGAGAGAGTGAAGTAATACCAGTAAGAGTAAGATTTTTGAGTTTTGAAAGGAGGGAGAGTGACATAATAGCCTTTGCAGTGTCAATGAGAATAAAAGATGTAGAGCTGAATTGTAAGGTCAGGATGAGTGGTGAACTAGTGGAATAAGTGAGAGAATATAAAGATTTGAACTAATTTCCATGAGCAAACACGGTTGGATGGAAGGGAAAATAAGGGAGAGTGCTGTATCCAAGATGAAGGTGATTGCATAGTTAGAAAGAATTATGAAAAGAAATGATATGACTAGAAAGTAAAAAAAGAAACTACTCTCATGAATTCAATTATTTCAGTATTTCAAGTGATTGAATTTGATCTCTTGTTGCTATTCCAGGCCTTTGTGGTGAGGGTGAAGCTGGGCAACTAATTGACTTGGGTAATAATACTTATGGTGGAAAGTATGTCATAAATCCATCCGGTGGACTCATTTCAAAGGGTCATCCTCTTGGTGCTACAGGTGAGTAAGCAAATAAATGACCTCACCTGTATTAGCTATTCCTGTTATGAAAATTTTCAAAACGCATTTATATTTTTAAGCTCAGCTGACTGAACTGCTGGTTTGATATATTATCCATCAATGTTCACCTTCTCAAAAGTAATCAGTTAGAACACTTCAAAGGTGGATCTGCATCATGGTAGTATTACCTAAGTTTTTTGGATCCTGATATGGATTTTTTTTCTCTACATTTCTCTTCAGGTAGGTGATTATGTGGTTCTCACTGGACTTATTCTATAATTTAATGATGCATTTTGATAACACTAATATTGAAGATCCACAATGCCAGTTATTTACATTAACTTTAGTGCAAGCAACTCATGTGAAAGTTGAATGCCTTGCATGCATCTTTAGGAATTTCAAGAACCATTTTCCTCTGCATACTTGAATTCCAGTTACCTTGGACTGAAAATGAAGCTTACTGGGTAATTTGATAAAATCTGGCTTTGGTTAGGGAACATCTTCATTTGTAATAGATGATCATAACTAAAGGTAGTCATCAAAGACGCATCGTAAAATCCATTTCTGTAATTCTTATTTCTAAGAGGGGGCAACAATTAGGTGTGGGGGAAGAGAAGAGAATGTTTGTTATCTCTGTTCTTTTCTTTCATGCATTTGTGCTGTTTCCTGTGGGGCAGGGTGGCATCAGAAATGGATGAAGGCAAGCAAGTATGAATATGTAAATGTGTATATATGTGTATGCGTGTGTTTGTATATGTATGCAAGAGGTCACAGTGATGCACATGATCTAGCATATGCATATAACCATGAGGAAAATGAAACATGATTAGTTCCCATGTGCACTTTCTGTAATGATCACATCATCAGGGGAGATACAAGAATTAGAAAAATGTAGAACAATCAGTTGATATACAAAGAAAAGACATAGCTAAGACGCCATTGGTAAACAAGCATCACCAGATGGTGGCAGCTTTTGACGTGCCACTGTTGAACATTGAGTACTTGATTGTGAGGTCACACACCGTGACCTGCCACAAACTCAAAGCACCATCAGTAAGGTGACGCTTGGTAGTGGGAAACCTAGTGCCGCTATTTTTGTCTGTTATCCTGGTGCTACCTCACTGAAGCAGGGGGTAGCGATGCTGTTTCCTGTTGGGAGGGGTAGCACCAGGAATGGATGAAGGCAAGCTAGTATGAATATGTACATGTGTATATATGTATATGTCTGTGTGGGGAGCATGAAATCCTCCCCTTCAGTTTTTACTTTTCGTAAAGAAGGAACAGAGAAGGGGCCTAGTGAGGAATTTCCCTCCTCCAAAAGAAGGAACAGAGAAGGGGGCCTAGTGAGGATTTTCCCTCTTCCAAAAGAAGGAACAGAGAAGGGGACCTAGTGAGGATTTTCCCTTTGTGGCTCATATGTATGATAAAATATGTATATATGTGTTCATGGGTCTTCATCACTAGAATATCGATATGTTAGTATGAACTATTTGTCATTACTGTTTTACATATATGAGGCTATTGATGCCTTGTCTCATGACCTTGTCCATATACTGTCTTAGCCATATGTGTACACACATATACACAACCTCAGCTTACGCCAGGTACCAGCTCATTAACCAAACCTAAAGCTAAAGATGAACAGCTTCGATTAAAGGGTGCCAATGAGGAGGGTGGTGGTCTGTGTACGAAAAAGGGTAGAACAGCAGGAGGCGAGGGTTTGTTAGGTATAGCAGAATAAACGATGTTGTAGTGAATAGTATTTGTGATGTGAGTTTGTGTTGCAGGAAGAAAGTTTAACACCCGTGTTGCCCAGTCAGTGTATTGTACATGTGACAATTGAAAAGTTCATTAAGTTTTATTGCCTGATTAATAGTATTAAAATGGATCAAGGTAGGTACTGAAAGGAAACACATATTGAGGTGCATAAAAGACTACTAGTTTTATATAGTGAAGAAAAAGTGAGATATGGTGATTTTAGTCATTTGTACTGAAGCTTGGTATAAACAATACAAAATATTCAAATAAAATTGTTCCCTTTAGACATCAAATGATAGCTATATTAGTTTTATATAACTACCTCCTATCATTTCATAGATTGAAGTGGATAACATGATTATTTGTTTATTTTTGTGGGGTATTTAAAGTTTAAAGAGCGTGAATGTAAACAAGTGACTATCGGGTATTCTGCATCAGCTGATCACCCTGTTTTGTGCGTTGTTTTGGTGGTCAGGTGATGTTAATATGGCTCTAACTCTGTGTGATAACAAATCACAGGCAGCACAAGGTAATCAGACAAGATGGTACTCGCTTATCTCCTTATCAGGAGGTGACGAAGGTTCGTAATGTTGGTTGTAGGGAGAAATAAACCCCACCCCTCATCTCCCCCCCGGTGAAGCTGCTGGCTGGGGGTGTGCTGCTGGCTGGAGATGGAGATGCTGGCGTTCCCTCATTAGATATTAGATGCTCAGAAGTCTGTTCTTGTAACTGCTGATAAATTCTCAATCATTTCGTATCGTAAGTTTAGTGTAGTATATTCTACTGTTCTTGTTAATGTTTATGCCACATTTGCCGGGTTTTTTTGCTCTGTCATGCTGATGATTGGCTCGTGTACCTTGTTATTAGTAATGGGTAGATGCAGAAATTTATGGCTCTTTCCTTTTCCTTGGACATTCTTGTACGTTATTACACTTTGCCAGCGGCAGGCAAAGTATGGTGTTGGTTATACCTCTTATTATTCAATTCTCTTTTGATACATGTGCTAAAGATTACCAAGATGTGTTATAATTAATGATACTCTCTACTTCAGGTGTTAGGAAAAAACTAGTTAAAGGCAGGGCCTTTATTTAGTGACTTGTAGCCTCGAGTGAAAGTTGTCTCAAACAATTTGTCGGATAATTAGTAAGTTTAAGAGCACCACCTGGAATTACATTGGTTTCATTTTCCATTGATAGTTTAGTGTATGTAGAGTTAAATCAGACTGGAATGGTATGATTTGAAGCTTTTTATTTTTTTGTATGTTGTAAGGTAATGAAGATGTTAGTGGGGAGGGCTGTGTAGTTAGTGGGTTTCATAACTGAAATTAAAGATTATCAAAATCAATATCAGTTGACTTTGATGAAACAGAATGGGTATGTTTTGAATGAGCTGAAAGGTATAGGTGATTAATTGTGCATGAGCAAGGTACACATCCAGGGATAACGACGTGAATATTTGTAAGTATAGAGATTCTCGTTGTTGTCACTTCCCTGCTGTGATGTTTGGTTATATTGTGCAGGATTTTGGCCTATCAGTTGCTAGCATCATAAAGGCAGGTCAACATCAAGCTGCATCCAACAATCAAAAAATCTTTCTTCAGATGTTAAGGATGATTCTAAGACTACACATGCACTTCCTATATGTGTGGCCCTTATGTTGTAACAGATACTGTATCTTAATCTATAATCTACAACTGATAAGTTCAGGCTGCCTTAGGTATCAGTTGCTGTCTGGGTGACTCCACAGTATTTGTCCCTTTCCTGTTAGAGCATCCATCTGGGTAGGTAGTGTTTTTGTGAGTGAGTATGAATTAATTCTTGGTAACTTTGACGGGACTTGTCCTTTTTATCTTGTATTATTACATCAGCTCTTTAAAACTGTTGTATGCACTGTTTCTCATAAATATACTTAGACTTATTGTAGTTGATAATGGGATTAAACATGAGTAATCTAGAATGCATAGTGTGCATTGGGAATTCAGGAGGTGTACTAATTAATGTATTAATTGTTAAGATTTATTTACATTTTGATTACTTATGTAGGTGCTGCATCACCTCCTGATACAGTTTTTACTGAACTAACTTGTATGTTTACTGTTTTCATTTCTTTTTACAGTCATCTTTCACCAGCAATGCAGATTGCATATTAAGGGGCTGTCTTTTTGTCCTCAGGCCTTGCACAGTGCTCTGAACTGTGTTGGCAGCTGCGGGGACAGGCAGGCAAACGTCAAGTTCCAGGGGCTAAATTAGCTCTCCAGCACAACCTTGGACTTGGAGGGGCAGCTGTTGTAACTTTGTACAAGATGGGCTTTAGAGGCAATGATCGCGGGTCAGTAAAATGCTTCTCACACTTGCTTAATCTTGTAGAACATGAAAGACTAGTTTATTGCTGCCATAAACTGAGAACTTATACAGAAATTAATCACTGTATGGTAGATTAGATATTGACACATTCACTGTGGATTAGGAGTATACACCTGGTAGTTTTTTATGTTCACTGCAGATGGGACATATACATGATTTTTGGGATGTTTCTGCCTCATGGGTTAATATACAGCCAATACATTCCACCCATTGTTTTCAGACACTATATCCTAAACTTTTTCCATATATTGGTCATTACACAAGATGTCAAAAAATCCTGAATGAGATTTGTGGTGTCACATTATGTATTGTTTTGAAGCTGGGTCACTCTTCAAGATAATAGATATTTGCTGATGAAAACCCTTAGTAATCATATTTGTTTATGACAAAAAGACTTATAGGTATACCTCACAATTTACCATATATGCCTGAAAATACTCATGGAGTAATTCATATGCACATCAGCTGAGGAACATAAAGGATGCATAGCAGATTTAAGCAATGTCTCTCCAGGTGAAGTTCTATATCATCTTATTGAGAAAACTACATTCTAATGTAAATTGTAATAACAAACTACTGCACAAAGTGTCCCCAGATATTATTACATCCACATTGAAAGGGCTTAAATGTAGTGTAATAGAATAATTGATATATACATAATTATTTTTCATACTAGATATATATGTATATTTATATATTATGATGAATGTGCACATATACTGAAACAGCATTGTAGCAGCAACCACAGCAGCTGAAGAAGAATTCCAGAGTGCTGCTATCTTCAATGCTATTCAAAATGCCTTGGAGGCTGATGGTCCTGCACTCGTCAAAAAGGTAGGCTGATAACACTTCCTTATATTTTTTCACAAAGGTAATTTTGTTTTACCACTGAATGATAGACATAAATCATTGCAAGAAAACTCTTCATACCTTGAAGTGAATGTAATTCCGAGGGTACATTTTGCAAGTCACTTAGGTAGCTTCCATTACTTTTGAATTCCTTACTGGTAACACTGTATTCATAATTCCTTTTGGTAATGCTTGTTAGATGTTTTGTATGCTGAACTTAGTTGTTAAAAAAAGATGATACTATAGGATGTGTGGCTAGTAAAGTTTCACTTTAGTTACATGAATAGGTCGAGAAAGGGAAAGGGAAATGAGTTCTGAAGAGTCAGAATATGTAATCGACCTGAATTCAGACAAATGTGAATGTGGGATTTATATGAATGAAAAGGATGTGCATTGTATGTGAGCATATACTTTTTCATATTGGAAAATAATTAGTGTATAAAATGTAAGAAACATGAAATCTGGGAAATAATACTACAGAGCTGTGCTAATGATTGCGATGTTGTCATGCTTTCTATTTGAAAGATTAGTGTATATATGAATGAATGAATGAAATAATATCCGTTACATGGATAAAGCAAACTGGTTCATTCATTTCAGGGTAGGTTTAGGATCAGCCAGGATTTATCGTTAAACAGTTGTATTTTTCCTATTTTTAGTATGATGTTTCACAGTTAATTACATCAGTATTGAGGTTTAGAGAACAAGTGGTGTAGAAGTTAGAAAATGAGGATATGATATAGTTAGATGATTTTTGCTCTTTAGTAATCACAAAAGATACTCAGTTAGTGAGAAAGGGGTCTGGAAAATATGCACAGTGATGAATTTGAGTACCTACAAGTAGAATAACATATGCATAAGGTTGGATAAACTGACGGAATTCTGGTGGAATGAACAGGTAACTGGAAAAATGTTAAACCTTTATACAAAAATTATATGAAGCCATGAATTCTTTTTGTTACTATTACCTATTTTATGAAACAAAAAAGTACATGATAGAGTAACCTGATATTGAGGTTTATTCTTGTGTATTTTTAGTCATTTTACCTTTATTCTCCAACCATAAATCTCTGCACACATTTGACTCAGTTCAAGATAGCCAAACCAGAATCAAGAAATCTTCAGTTCTTGTGTGGAGCATTGCAATTAGGATTTCAGTACATGAACATATGGAGTTGGTCTCCTACCAAAGTCTTCGGTAAATATTATACATCATCCTGTTTAAAGTGCAGAAAAATATGTACATTTTTTTAGAAGCAAACAAATAACAGGTAAATAATTTGACATGTAATGTTAAACATTTCATTTTTAGGTGAAAGGAGTTTATTGCTTCCAAGTAAAGGATGGTCCAGGTGGTAGTGAAGCCAAATGGATTGTTGATGCAAAAAATGGATCAGGGTCTGTTACATTCAATGGCTCAGGTTTGTAATGGTTTACATATGTACACTGCATACCATATTTGTTAAGATGCAAACCTGTTGTGCAATTATCCATTGCAAAGAGTGAAATTATGTTAGACTTTAGTTTGTTGATGAAAGCTATCATTATTATTTCATTTCAACAGCTAAGCCAGATGTCACGATCACCATGATGGATGCAGACCTCGTTGATTTGATGGAGGGGAAGCTAAACCCACAGAAGGCCTTCTTCCAGGGCAAACTTAAAATTAAGGGTAACATGGGTCTGGCCATGAAGTTACAGGAATTCCAAAAGCAGGCAGAACAGCTTAAGGCTAAATTGTAAATGATCCCATTACATAAACTCGTTCATCAACTGATGTGTTCCCAGCATTACCACTTGGATACTATGATTACCCCAGACTTTGGCTTGTATGTAAACATACTTTGCACACAGCTTATTTTTCTTTAGGATTTTTTTTCTTATTTCTTAAGCATTCGCATTGATATCTTTCAGATATGTAATGTGCAAAATAAGGAAAGAAGCACTAATTTTAATACAGGTTGTCATTTGATAATGTTTTACTCATAAGGTAAAAGTGGCTAGACTTTTCTTAGCAGAGAAGTTTAGTCAGGTTTTTTTTTTACAAGAAATGGTGTAAAGTAGATATTCACTGACAGATTTTGTGAGAAAGCTTTTTTTGGCTTTGGTATAACTCCATAAATTGGTGTTACTGGGTGCTTTGACAGCCTTGAACTGTTCCAAAAAATTGGTGTTACTGTGGTGCTTTGACAGTCTAGGACCACTAACAGAGTGTTGCCTTGGACCCTTGACTTTTTTTTATTTATTTATTTACTAGCACTCCTGCATCATTATTCTTAACTCTCTGGGACCTCTACATTATTATTCTTAACCATAGAAATTAATTTCTTGAGAGATCATAAGAGTTTTCAGGACTTTGATAATTGAATTATATGATGATTTCCTGAAATAAGTTCTCTGAGTTTTCAGTGTTTCATTTTGCATGTAGATCAGAATTGAAAATTACTAAGATTTAGTTTCTTAAAACTTCTTAAGAAACTGTTTAGTTATTCACTTGTCAACATGATTGAAATTGTATCACTTATAATAAAATCTAGGAATGTTTCATGCATATGGTTGTATATTTTCTTAACTCATTCAACTTGGTGTTATCCTACATTGTAATGTTTTATGAAATATATATATTATCCCTAGGGATAGGGGAGAAAAAAATATTGTCCACATATTCCCCGTGCATATGTGAGTTGTGAGTGAGGGACTGGAAATCAGTCTTCTGTTCTTGACGCTACTTTGCTGATGCGGGAAATGGCAAATATTTATGGGGGGAAAAAGCATCTAGGGTAAACCATGGAATGGTCTGTGGGGCCTAGATGTGGATAGGTATCTGTGTTTTCAGCGCATTACACATGACAGTTAGAAACTGAGTGTGAACGAATGTGGCCTTTTTTGTCTGTTTTCCTGGCACTACCTTGCTGAAGCAGGAGGTAGTGATGCTGTTTCCTGTGGGGTGGGGTAGCAACAGGAATAGATGAAGGCAAGCAAGTATGAATATGTACATGTATATATAGGTATATGTCTGTGTATGTGTATGTATATGTTGATATGTATATGTATGTATATGTGTGTATATGGGCATTTATGTATATATATATGTGTATATGAGTGGATGGGCCTTTCTTCATTTGTTACCTTGTGCTACCTCACTGATGCAGAAAACAGCAAGTATGAATGATAGTAATAATATATTTTTTTCATATTCTTCATTTCCCGCATTAGCGAGGTAGTGTTAAGAACAGAGGACTGAGCTTTAGAGGAAATATCCTCACTTGGCCCCTTCTCTGTTCCCTCTTTTGGAAAAATGAAAACAGGAGAGGAGGATGTTCAGACCCCTGCCCCGTTCCCTTTTAGTCGCCTTCTACGACACACAGGGAATACGTGGTAAGTATTGTTTCTCCCCTATCCCTAGGGATAGTATATATATATATATATATATATATATATATATATATATATATATACACACACACACACATATACATACATATATACACATGTATATATTCATACTTGTTTGCCTTTATCCATTCTTGTCTATCCATCTGTCTGTCGATCTGTCTGTGTATCTACCTATCTATCTATCTGTCTGTCTATGCAAGTTAACTTGCCTCTGTGAGAAGAGTAGTTTTAAAGCTCAGTCATTACATAAGACTAGTCTTGTATTGTATAACCAACCATGTATTGTATAAACATTAGATACCTATTTATATGTAATACAGGTATCCCTTTCCTGGGGTTCCTCCTTCATTGAGGCTGCATTTTATACAGGATTAAAGTAAAATGGGATGCTTCAGAGTGAGAAGACATTCAATTAAGGTGTGTTCCTTTTTTTACAATAATACAGCCTCATTAAATTTAAGACTTTTCTTTTCTCAGTTAAAGCACCAGCTTGAAGGACCCAGAAACACCTATATATATATATATATATATATATATATATATATATATATATATATATATATATATATATAGATAATTATTATTATTGTTATTACCCAAGGACCTCTTTCCAAGGAGTCCTTTTGTTGCCCAGGATGTCTTTGCAGAAGTGCCCACATCTCTAGGCTTTGATACTTCCAGTAGCAAGGCAGTGCAAATCTTGAGGTTATACTTTCAGTTATTTACTCTCAACATAGGTGACTTTTCACTTGTTGTTTTACCTCATGCAAGCCTGAAGGATCCCTAGGACCATTGGTTGGTCTGAGATGGAAAACTTTTGTTGCCACGCAGTGTAACCATAACATATTGGCCTGCCTCACAGCAGGCCCAGGTTCCAATCCTCAGTCCTCAGAACTTAAATCTACCCCGCTAATGCAGGAAACAGTAAATATGTATGAAAAAAGTAGATATATAATTGCACTGCCAATGAAAAGTCGCCTTTGACAGGGCTTTAATCCTGGGAGTACAGTTTCATCAAAGAACTTCTTATTCGAGATGGGTCTATCATTTCCATGCTGCTGGAATTCATGCAAGCTTGGAGCTACAGGGGAACTTGAGTAACACCAGGATTTTTTTCTTAGAAAGGGGTATTGGGGTAATGTTAGATGAATGAATAGATAAATACATGGATATATTCATTATAGGGTTGTGGTATATAATGGTGTATATTTATTACTTGTAGGTTCTCACATTACCCCATGGAACTTTTAGTGTCTGATAATGGATATTTTGAACTTTATTAAAAAAAAAATCCATAATTCAGAGATTTCTTGCTGTTGGCAAGTAGGTTTCTAGGTACAAAGCTTTTTTCTAATAACTGTCCCTGACCGAAACTTCTTGAATCTGAAGTTTACAGCAATGCCTTCAATGCAACAATTTAAAATCGTCTAAGGTATTTTGCTACTGCAAATGAAAGCAATGCCAACAATGCAATAAAATAGTCTTGATAGAGACAATGATAAACTCAACTATATGTTGAAGAATTAGAGAATGTGTAATATTTGCAATTTTGTATAGGAGCCATTTACAATTGGCTGTTTTTGTGTATATGTTTAGATTTAGTTGCTAAATCTTAGGTTTTTATGTAGTACTTTCTACAAAAAATACACATTATTTCACATGTAAAGATTTATATGCATTATTAAAGAATTGTGTACAGTCTATTATTTTTTATACCCCAAGAATGTAAAGGTGTTATTGATATGTGTGGATTTTTTCTGATGTTAAGTAAAATTAACTTTTCTGTGGAGAAAGATGGTTTGCTTTGGTGTGAAATGGTGATTGATCTCCATAAGATGCTTAAAAACATTTTAGGTGGGCCTTAGATCTTTCTGCCATTTTTAGAAGAACGTAACCAAAGAGGAAATTTCATTTGTTACTTAAGATTGTTTATGACGGATCCATACTATGTTTATCTAGCCTTAAACAATTTTTCAGTCTGTCACAGTTTGTAATAGTCCCCATTCCTGCATTTGTTCAAGATAAAGTAAGAAATATTAGATAACTTGCAAATTCTCTACCCATATTCCCATTTCAAGTCAATTCTCAAACACACCCTAGAGTTTATTTCATTCATGTCCAATATCTTTTTCTTATTTGTTAAACTAAGTTTGAACTGTTTATATTGTAAGCAAGAAGACATTTTAGCTAGGCTTTATCATAGTTGGTGAACAGAGAGTAGAGGAAATTTGTCAAGGAACTTCTTGTATCTATCTTTTCCCCGCTCCAGATTGGAGAGCAGTCTTAATGCTGCAGGAATGCCTTAAAAGGGGTCTTTGGGTTGTACAATAATAGTCATGATGTATTTTAAGTACTGTTGGTTATTTATCCCAGATATAGGCAGACTACTCCACAGAAGTAATACTGCACATATACATGATCTTATTAGATGGGAAGCTAATCAGGTGCACTTATGTAGTAAGTGCATTGGGAATGAGTAGGGGCAGACAGTGTGAATTGTGTGCATGTGTATATATGTAGGTGTCTGTGTGTGTATATATATGTGTACATTGAGATGTATGGGTATGTATATTTGCGTGTGTGGACGTGTATGTATATACATGTGTATGGGGGTGGGTTGGGCCATTTCTTTCGTCTGTTTCCTTGCGCTACCTCGCAAACGTGGGAGATAGCGACAAAGCAAAATAAAAAGAAAATAAAAAAAAAATTTATTCCAATTATATAACCCCAGGACCCCTTTTACATGATTCAAGCAGTTTCAAGACTGCAACTGAATCAATACCAGGGAAAAGTTTGGACTCCCTTGAAGTGGGTAGTTCCTTGAGAAGACTGTACTCTTTTGTTCATTGACGATGATACAACCTCACCAGAGGTGGCTTTTTACTTTTGGAATATCCATGTGTAGGCAGAGTTTAATAGTTATATATGAATGTATTTATATTTACATATAGTTCATGAAATATTGGTTATGTATCCCAGGTTTAGGTAGTTTGCCATTCGGCATATACCATATTAATCATAATACGTGCTGTATTTTCCCACAGCTTCATGACCTTCACTGCCAATGACAACAAGCTTTATTACTCAGGATATCTTGAGAAGTCTTTGGTTATCAGTCAAATAAGGGATTCAGAATTAAAGTGAGTGAACATATATTTTGTATTTACTAAGAACACTGTAGATCAGTAGTATGATTGGAGAGTATTGTTATTATTCAAAGTAAACCTCAGGTTTTCTGTTATGATAGACATGTGCATGCTTGTATACCTTATCTTTACAAATGTTGTTATTCATTCTGTGAGTAGCATAACAGGGCAGACTCCTGTCTCTTGCAATTTGTTTATACATCATCTTTTCAGGGGAAAAAATTGTTGTTGGAATAGTCACCAAGATTAGTGAGCATTTAATCAGAATCTCAGTAAATGCCACCTATATATATATATATATATATATATATATATATATATATATATATATATATACACACACACACACACACATATATATTCACCATTTCCTGCATCAGCGAGGTAGCAATCCAGAACAGATGATCAAGCCTTAGAGGGAAACTCCTCATATAGCCCCATTCTCTGTTCCTTCTGGAAGAGTAAAACTGGATGGGAGGATTTCCAACCCCCTGTTCCCATCCCTTTTAGTCACCACCTTCGACATGCAGGGAATACCCCCTTCCACAACAGTGATAAAAAGTGGCTTGCCAACTTCATAGCTGGACACCAAACCATAGTTGTTCATTAAGGCTTCAAAATCCTTAAGCTTTTAGAACAGAATTCTCCAATAAGCAGTACTTTCCCAGTCCTTTTTATTCTTTTCCTAGACCATCATCCATCGCCTGTAGAACACAGCGTGAAAGTCTACTTATGTGCAGATTACCTCACAATCACATCACAGTGTCGTAGCACTGCCCAAGTAACAAGAAACATGCAACTTTGCATTACACAGCTTGAACATTGGCTCACCCAAAATGGACTGTTTGCATCACCACAGAAGATCCAGTCACTCTTTTAACCCCAAACAGACACGAATTCAACCCACATGGCACTTACAATGGTCAACCACTTCCAATCCACAAAATTCAACATGATTTATGGCATACACATGACATTTATTCTCCTTCCATATTTGTACAGAATGCTTCAAGAAAAGCCCTGTTCTAACCACTGTGAACATCTTTGAATACCATATAATGTATATGTTAAAACTGTGTGATATCCTCTTTCCTTGTTATAGATCTATTGTCATAATTGTATACATTTCCCCTAAATATTTCGGCTTTTGGCTGCATCCACTATTCACTAAAGTATGGCACTAATTCCAGTAGCAGGGAAATGGTGGGTTCTTTTGGAATGAGAAGGTCTTCGTCAAGACTGCACTACTTTTTACTATAAGGTAATGATACAGATTCACTGAAGGTGGCTTTGTTGGCGGTGTAACCACAAGCAAACAGAGTGTGATATATGTATATATTTTATTTATATTTATTATACTTAGTTGCTGTCTCCCACGTTAGCGAGGTAGCGCAAGGAAACAGACGAAAGAATGGCCCAACCCACCCACATACACATGTATATACATGAACGCCTACACACGCACATATACATGCCTATACATTCAACGTATACATACATATACATACACTGACATATGCATATATACACATGTACATATTCATGCTTGCTGCCTTCATCCATTCTCGTCGCCACCCCGCCATACATGAAATGGCACCCCTCCCCCAACGCGCGCGCGCAAGGTAGCGCTAGGAAAAGGACAACAAAGGCCACATTCGTTCACACTCACTCTCTATCTGTCATGTGTATTGCATTGAAACCATTTAATGCTGTACCAAAAGTTAGATATATATTGTTATAATGTTGCGAGGCGTGGGCTATAGATAGAGTTGTGCGGAGGAGGGTGGATGTGTTGGAGATGAGAAGTTTAAGGACAATATGTGGTGTGAGGTGGTTTGATCGAGTAAGTAGTGAAAGGGTAAGAGAGATGTGTGGTAATAAAAAGAGTGTGGTTGAGAGAGCAGAAGAGGATGTTTTGAAATGGTTTGGTCACATGGAGAGAATGAGTGAGGAAAGATTGACAAAGAGGATATATGTGTCACAGGTAGAGGGAACAAGGAGAAGTGGGGGACCAAATTGTAGGTGGAAAGATGGAATGAAAAAGATTTTGAGCGATCAGGGCCTGAACATGCAGGAGGGTGAAAGGCGTGCTAGGAATAGAGTGAATTGGAACGATGTGGTATACCAGGGTCGACGTGCTGTCAATGGATTGAGCCAGGGCATGTGAAGCGTCTTGGGTAAACCATGGAAAGTTTTGTGGGGCCTGGATGTGGAGAGGGAGCTGTGGTTTCGGTGCATTGTACATGACAGCTGGAGACTGAGTGTGAACGAATCTGGCCTTTGTTGTCTTTTCGTAGCGCTACCTCGCGCATGCGAGGGGAGGGAGTTGTCATTTCATGTGTGGCGGGGTGGCGACGGAAATGAATTAAGGCAGCAAGTATGAATTATGTACATGTGTATATATGTATATGTCTGTGTATGTACATATATGTATACATTGAAATGTATAGGTATGTATATGTGCGTGTGTGGACGTGTATGTATATACATGTGTATGTGGGTGGGTTGGGCCATTCTTTCGTCTGTTTCCTTGCGCTACCTCGCTAACGCGGGAAACAGCGACAAAATGTAATATATATATATATATATATATATATATATATATATATATATATATATATATATACCTTTGTAAGAGATGCAAACGACTAGGAAATCCGTGGCGTCCACAAATTTTTACTAACTGTACAGTAAGATATCAAAGAACTAGATATTCTATCAGAGGTGCACATCTGCTGGAGGACTTTTCATGTTTAAGTTAGGCTCCATACAACAAATACCAAGTCTTTCGGAAGGTTACGTAGATAAGTCGGAAAGGCGAGAGATAAGTAACGGATAAGCTCCCGAGGCAAAGGTGACAAGAGGCGCCCTATCTAGCTAACCTTTACTCGTTGTGATAAACAAAACAACCGTGAATTACATGAAGTACGTCTTCATATGAATGTATAATGGATAAGCAAAGGACTCTTTCTTCTATGTTCTTTTCTTGTATAATGACTGATAGTCATTTTCAAGCATGACTTCCCGCTCAGCTGCGCACAGGCTTGGGAAGGGATACCATTAGTGGTGGGTGACACTCCACGCGTCCTGTTGTGTCCTGACAAACAACGCACCCCGTTTGACATTGCGACAAAGGCCGCAGGTTTGTAACGCAGAGATACCCGAGGCAGCCGTGTGTAAAGTGCCACAAAGTTCCGAGTTAAAAAATCACAAAATAATGAGTATCTGTTGTGCTGGTGATGTTTGAGAGGGACATGATCTTCGTACTTGGCTTGGTTCATCTTGCGTTGGGTCTCCCTGTTACTTCACAAGACTAAGTAAGTGACGAAAAGAAAAACTAAGAAATCTCTCTTCGTTGATGTAAGTTCTTCAAACACTTAAATAAGTCCTAAGGGGTAATGGGCCTTTGAATGTATGATTAAGAGGCGCTGTAGGTAGAAGGAAGTGTTAAGTGCTGGAGACTGTGATTAGAATCGTTATAGATAAATTATGATTATAGATGGAGGGCAGTTGAAGGGGTAGGTACTATGTTTATAAAGGACATTGTGGAAGAGGAACGATATATGTGAGAGGCACTGTCAATGATGGACGCTCTAGGACAAGGACACTGTATGTCTGATAGACAGTATGAGAAGAACACGAAGTATTTGTCAGTGAATTGTAGACCATACATGTTTCCTCTATCCCTTACATATATAAAGTCCCTGTGTGGTGGTACGATCATAACCTCCTTGTGTGGTGGGGTCAGTGATGATGACCATAACATATTCTCCTTGTATGGTGGGTCCCATCTTCGTCTCCTTGTGTGGTACTGTGATAACATCCGGCACAGATAATACAGTGGCGTCGCTACTTTACTCCTCTCATTCGAGAAGGAGTCAGCAATGAGAGTAAAGATAATCCTAGTAATGAGAGGAAAGTTAATGATAGTATTATCTGATTTGATAACGATGATTGTAGTTTTAATAATGATGGGTTAGGTCTTCCCAACACTCAAACTAACTCTTTAACAAACGCCACGTCATACAGTTGTCAACATCCGACAGCCACATCCGACACTCAGACGAGGGAAAAGTCAAGTAAGTAGGCACGAATGTCGTCGCTTGAGAGAGAGAGAGAGAGAGAGAGAGAGAGAGAGAGAGAGAGAGAGAGAGAGAGAGAGAGAGAGAGAGAGAACAAAGCTTCGGTCTTTTGTATGTGTTGGATCTCTGTAAGGCGACAGAACTAGAAAAATAAGCCTCTTCCTTAGAAAGATAAGAACTATAGATACAGGCATACTCTTTACCTAAACAAGAGAGATTAAAACTATCTTCGTATATATGGAGGCATTATCTTTGCTTAAACAAAGGAGGTACAAAGATTAGTTAGATATACAGACATTATCTCTCTTGAACAATGCATATGCAAGTTGTTCTTCGGAGTTTATGTTATGTACTGTACAGTAGACTAGCAGGAAGACATTTGTAGCCAGTATACCAAGTAGACCTTTTTATATTGTAAGGGATGGAAGTTCTACTCTCGTGGAGACTTAAAACTTCCTCTACCATAGAACTTCTGCATGCTGTCCCCACTCGCAGCTTCATCCCCCCCCTCACAACTTCGTCGTCCCCTTTATTCTAGTCACTTCAGGCAATATTCCTAATAGAACTAAGTTTGCAGATGCATCAGTACAAGAACGCCCCGTGGTCCGAGACCGGGCCGCAGACCACGACCGATTCTAGTCCTCCCTTGTTCAGGACGGGGATTGAAACCTCTTCCAAGCTCAACCCATTGGAGACTTTCGGTAAGTAGCTGACATAAAAGCATCACACTTCCCTCTCTACTGTATATACGATGGGAGCTGGTACCCCTGGGTTTGTATTACCAGGTAAGCAACAGGAGCGTAAGTTAAGAGTGAGTGATGTTAAGAGAACATTCGTGGTGTAGAAAGACCCAAGTTCAAAGCTTGTATTTATAGTGCAGACAACTAAGCTACGTATGTATACACTCACATACTGAGATACAAAGGATGAAAATACACACACACACACACACACACACACACATACAACTGATGGATCCAGAACATGTATCATGTCCTGAGGACCTCGTCCTAATCTCCAAGTCAACCCGAGAGACAGAGGAAATGATAATGAATGATGATGATACGTTATCTTGCTGCAGAGGAATGGCAGATCCCGGTGAGGTTGAGGGAGGACGTTGAGGGACGCCTTGGTATGAAGGGAGAGGCCGTCCTGTTGGTGAAGACAGATTCCATCTTTCTCCAAGGAGGCGACTTGAAGACCTGGAGCTGGAGCATTAACGCCATACGGAGGTACGGCTACAACACGACCTCCTTCCACTTGGAGGCTGGCCGGAAATCCAAGACGGGCGATGGAGTCTTCACCTTCCTCACTGACAAGGTTAGTGGAGGGAGGGATTGCTTTCCACAGTGAGTGTGTATGTGTGTGGGTGGATGGGTGAGCGAGAGAGTGGGACCATATAGTATGAAATGTGTTAGACTGGAGTCGTAGGAAGCGAGAGCAGAAGTGCTTGTCTTGTGGTCCCTGGACTGATGTAGTAAAGTATATAGACATATTTAGGGGCTCCCTAAAGTGGTGGGAAGTATGGTATACGTAAAGTGTCAGTGGACGTGGGGAGTCACTTATGAATTGCGACAAACACTGAGATCCTTAATGGTTGCTGTCTTGATAATCTATCACTGAATGGTTCCCTCCCCAATTTCCATATGGCTCCATCTTTCAAATAGGATGACCTAATGATTAGAAACTTCATGAATCAGGGGAAATTTTCCCTTAATACCATCATAATGAAAAGTATAGGACCTCATGCTTTCCCCTTTCTGTCCACAGGGTTATCGTATCTACCAGAAAGTCAATGAGATGAAAGAATACCTCCAGTTCGAATTGTTATGTCGCAAGGGGAAGTCGCCAGAGGATATCATCCTCCTGGTTTCAAATGATGAGCCAGAACAACCCAGCTTCAGACGGGGTCTTGGGTACAGCTTGAAGATCCGGGTGAGTGAACCAGATTAACCCATGTCATCTCGTGGGGAGCTCATGGTTCTGGATGGCCTGTGCAGTGAGGTGAGGTGGCAGTACTAGGGAAACTTTGTTGTGTGGTGAGATGTACCGAATCGGGGGCTTGGTTGAGTGGTGTGGTGTTAGCACTTTGGGAGTGAGGCTTGGGGCTGAAGGTGCAACACTTCTGCAACTGGTTATCTGACGTCCTAATCTCTTGATGATCTGTCTTTCATGCCCAGGAAACGTATCGTCACATGCTAAGCCCTAACCTTTTTTTTTTACGTTTTAAAGTGTCTTTTTTTTTTTAAAGATACTCATATGTCTTGTATCCCAATGTATTTGAACTTGCCACCAGTGGATATAGTTTCTTTTGTAGCCTGAGAAATTACCTACTCTGCCAGTCTCCCCATATGTTCGCAGAATAGATTACTTTTGATATCATCAACCTGGTATAGAAAGTTAACAGTTGTGATCAAGTCACCCATTACGCTTCTCTATCCCACAGTGGGCACCTGTAATTCAGCTCACCTAATCTTGGTAACGTCTTAGTTACCCTTCCCTTGACTTTATAAGTTATTTCTTGTTTTTCCTTGAAGTTCTTCGTTTTCTTTCATATAGTTAAGGAGTACGGCCTCTGGCAACTTCCTGCCACCACGACAACGAAATCGGTTTGGTCTCAAGTGTGCGTAGGTTACCTATTTATGATATACAGCTTCGTAGATCATGGAGATATAGATCCACACTCGTAGTGACCCATCTCAAGAACTTTCTTTACCTGTGACGACCCTTTGCCAATAGGCAGGACTAGTGTGTGGCTCACACCAGAAGAAAACATAGAGTTAAGAATATAATTTCCTCTGAGTTGCATGTTGTCGGGGGTCAATAGATAGAGAAAGTGTGTGTGTATGTGTGTCTGTGAACTGAGGGCCAGCAACCTACTGCCACATATTACCCGTGTGTGTGTAAATGTGTGTATGTGTGTGTGTGTGGAGGTACCCAACGCCAAAAGCATGTGTTCCTTCTGGACCTGAGATGACGTTTTATCTTTGATATGGTTGATCAAGAATATTCAGCAGTGGTGTGGACCCTAGTTCTTCGTATCATCCCAGAGAATAAGACGAATGGTAATTTCAGAGATCCATGATCCGTCACTCGAGCCAGGAATCCTCCCGCTCCACGAGGAGGAGTAACTCGCAACCTGACCTCAACACCACCTCCCAGTTCCCAGGGACACACATGGAATCCAAGGCCAACATCAAGGCTTTACAAGGAACTCAAACTCTACCCAGGCGTCGTGAGATGCAAGGTAAGACGAAACTTCTGGTCATAATGGAATCTACACTTTCCTCTTCACACACACCTTTTTGTTTTTTCTAACCCTCATTATCATTTCTAGAAAAGTCTGACATCTTTTCTACCGTAATATCTGGAACATACATCGTAATATTTCTGTTTGATATGTCTCTGCTTCAGCATAGATGTCTACGAAGTAGGAAGGTACTGCTCTTGTCCCTCTTTTATGAATCTTTAGTTTCAAAAGTATGCCCGTGCTATGAACGCTACCTGCAGCCCCTCTTCTGTTTTTCCTCTCATTTCTTCCAACCACAACATTTTCCGTCACATAAGACTATATTCTACTCGTATACGAGCCTTGTTATGTTTTTCTTATTTCGATTTCTCTCTTGAATCCTCTTAATCTTTCCTTCCACTTCCCTTTCCTCCTTTACCTGCTCACCATTATCTTTTTTTTTTTTTGTATTTTTTCTGAATAATTGAAATCAGTGAATTTCACCATTTCCTTTCCGTATGACTCAACGGTAATGATTTATAGTTTCCTCTAACTGTTGCCAAATCTACTACGTAACTATGGTTTTCACAGTAATTCGTCCTGTCCCATTAGACATGGCATTTAATGTCACCATAAAAGAGCAATAATCCTGTACTAGCTTTTCCCACAAGGTGTTGCTCTTGTTTCTTTTTACTGACCCTTTTCTGAGTATTTACTTTTACGAACTAGTATTACAGGCAAGAATACTCGTCGAGTATACGGAAAATTTACCCCACATTCTTTACAAAATGTTATGGCCTCTATGTTAGTGAATTCACATATCAATACAGAATCTTCTGATAAAGAGGTTCCGGTCTTCTGCTAGGTAATATCTCGCTGTCAGTACATTTTATGCGAAGCAATACAAAGTCACCTGCGCGTAGCCCAAATATAGATAAGTTACCCCACTAAAAGGATGCAGGAAATTACGTTTTCTTTGATGTTGGCACTACAGAGAATGATTACCGCAGACTTAAAGAATAATTCTGCGAACGTTAACGTGTATTATACTTGATCCAAAATTATCTATATATTCTTACTTTATCATTATTTCAAGTAATTCATACAGAAAACTATAGCTTTAGGGTCTATTGATATATAGAACATCAATATATTGATTATAGATTGAAATATTTCAACCGATAGGAATATGTATTTTTCTACAAAACTTCCGTAAATTTGAAGGTGATTAGAACCTTTTATCATAATATGTGTCGTTAAAGATTGTTAGTGTATTGATATACGATGTCAGTGTATTGATATACAATCGTCCATATCATTTAGAGCCTCGTTTGTTTTGATATTTACATTAAAGTTGTCCAGCCACTAGTCATTACCAGGACACAAATAATTTTGTTTCCAAAATAGTTCCATTAATAATACCATACTCTGACATCATGTACCTCTTCCTACCCTGTACACCACAATGCCACCAATCATAACTCTCATGTTCTCACATCACTGACACCACAACAATTCCCAGCGGCCTCCCTACTTCACTCCTACCATCTGACACCACCAAAGCCCTTCTATAACTGTAGTTTCTTCTCTTCCCATGACAACACCTACGTTTATTCCCATGACTTGGTGTCACCAGTCCTCACTCACATTGGTTGACGTCATCCATCAACATCTCAAGTAAACATTTTCATCTTGTAAATCTATGCCTTGCTGTACCAACATCGTCATTTCTTTATTTTATTTTTTATATTATTCGTTCCCGATCCCACCCTAATGTACTACTTACCCATACCGTTACACGCACACGCCACCTATGTCCCTGTGGCTGATTGTCTGTCATGTTTCAGGTGACACTATGCGCTACGTGAAGGATGGCGATCTGCCCTTAAGGAGCAAACAATACAGGTAAAATGTTACGTCTCGCTCAGACCTTCACTGGTTCAGGGAGGTGATCGCTTGATTTTACAACATGCGAGTGGCCTTTGCAGTTATATATATATATATATATATATATATATATATATATATATATATATATATATATATATATATATGGTTTATGTACATACGGATGTGTAAACTCATATAGTGTTTGGTGGTTTATCTTAAGCTCAGTGTGTGTGCTAAGTGCCTACCCCGATGGCTTAGTGATTCAGGGCCTCTGTTACAGAGACCCTGCAGCAAGAGCGAGTACATCATGAACTACCCGAGAGGGGAAGGACGTTGGTGACCAGGTAGCCACGTAAGACCAACCAGTCTGAGGAGAGACCAGTGTAAGCAGGTGCGCTGAGGAACGACATAACAATATATCGTAACTTTATTAAATAGATTCTGCAATTATGTCACCTCTGTGAACTTATTCACTTTGTTGGATTTCACTATTCCACCATGAGATCTAGTGGCCCAACATATGTGGCAGACGGGACTCACACTTTGTAACTCCGTCTCCTTAAACTTCCTCATTTGATGGTCGTTCATCGTTTTCATTGGCGGGTTCGTTGATACCTGTGAAGCCTGATTTCGAACTTGTCCGAACCGGAGGTGAAACTTGCTCAATCGTCTGCAGCAGATGACGAAGTGTGGATTGTTCGTGGCAGTGGTTGGCTGATTGCTTTTTTGTTCTAGTGGCAAGACTGCTGGATAACGTGTTCCAGAAGTATGGACTCGAGTTTTCATTCGACTTAACTATTTTGAACTGTGTACTGTTGGTGACCTTACCTGACACTGTCTGTTGCTCTACATTTCTTTTTTAAGGATGGTTTATGGTCACATGTTATGTGCTTCTTTATAGAGTTATTATTGTCTCCAGTTCCTAATTCTGCTGCTGAGAGTGAGCTATTTCCTATTGCAATTTTTTGACCTGTTGTTCAAGGCATTCCAAGACGTGCTTTCCTCGCGAGAAGATGGTCTGCCAATTTTTTTTCACATGATACAACTGGTGAAGTTCTCTGGTTGGAATCTTTGTTTCTCGATGGAATCCATCATATCTTTTTCCAGACCTTGCATCAAGGATTCCACAGATGTCAGGTTATCTACTTCAGTTCACATGAAGCTATTTGAGGGTTCAACCAGAATCAAAGTTCGAAACAGTGAAGCATATATGAAATGCTGTCTCATGAAATTTCGCCTTTCTTTGAAGCTTCGTTCATAGCCTCTATGGGTGTGGTTTCGAACTTCTGATTCCAAGCATAGAGTCTCCCACTCTCCAAGCAATTGCTGAATACAGCCTTGTCTCACTGGTCATATTTTTCACGCATCCTATCAGGTGTCACCTGGAGCAAACTCTGCTCCTCTTCTTGTCTGAGCACCTAGCTCTCATATGGTCAAACTTCTGACAAAGATAATACCTTTTTAGCTTCCAAATGTGCAGTCGATGTTTGAGATATTCCCTATCTATTATCTTCACCCCTCTCGTTGCTAGGGATGTTGCACTTGCCCACCCTCAATTCTCTTCTACTTGGAGCACTTAGAAAAACTTCTCCAGCAGCACTATGGTGGGATGATTCATGCTGTCTCAGTAGAATTGTTTTCTGTCTGCTCTTATGCCAGAGATAAGTGGGTACTCTTTAGAGCATCCTGGACCTCCTGGTCATGTGCTGTAATACCTGGCTGCCACTTGTATTTATAATGTAAGAGAAGTTTACTTTTATAAGACTGCAAAATCAACTCCAGGAATGTTGATATTGTTTCCTTGTGGAGTTCTGCAAGCTTGAACTTTAGCTTAAAAACAGCCCTTGACTGCCCCCTGGAAAGGTCTTTGTTAGCTACATCAGTTTTTCCTCTACATCTAGTTAGTAAGTGTCTTAAGCAATGTACATTATGTTTGAACTAGTTCCAGATATGGAGGTCCTCATCACGTCTCATGTTAGCTGACAAAGATAACAAACTTGCCAGTCAGGGACTGTATCATTTTGAGCATTAATTACGTGATAGTTCAGCAGTGACAACACACACTGTCTCCACATCACTATCATCATTGAAAGCACACTGCCTCTTCACAATTACCATAACATCATTTTCATCACTGATTGCAAACACTGCGTTGCCATATTTTTGCATCATTATTACCATCGCTGTTAACACACACTGCATCACCACATCTGCATAATAAATGTTCATAGTGCATACACAGCCAGTAAGCTTAGTATGTCTAGGCTAGAATGATTAATGTATAGTACCAGGAGATTTAAGAAATATGCATGGAACAATTACAGAAACATTTAGGAGAAAACATGTTCTTGAAATCAGCCCCTGATGAATCCAAATTTAATATGTAATACTGGTGGCTGCATAGAGGAACAGTATCATTCATCAAGCAAAATGTAATGCGAGTGCTACACACTAAAATAGGCATGCCAGTGTGGCAAAATCTCATTTTAAGTAATTTAAGTATGTTGGTAGATACTCTCATTTGTGGGGCTCACATGTAAAAAGGGCAGTTAAAAGTCTGAAAGAATGGATGGCAAGGTGCATATAAGCAGAACTTGGAAGGGTTGGGTTGGAGACCAAGAGGTTACTGATCCATCCTTTGAATGTGGTCAATCCAAGCATCCATAGTTAGTCTACCAGTGTCTGATACAGTTTTTTCTACTGTTTAATTTACTGATGTATAAAGCATCTGTGAACACTGTTAATTGAAAATGAAATACAAACACAGTAGTATCTTTTTATTGTCAATCATTCAGTTTCTCAGTATTTTTCAACTGTACAATGAGGTGATCCATGAAGTATCTCCTCCCAACATCTGTGAATCATATTCAATGAAAACATGTTCAAACAATACTTTTATTCACAAATCATTAAAAATGTATACACTACTTTTAGGAGGCAGTGTTCTTACATAGTAAGAAGACATCATAAAATATTGTTTTATATGTTTACTCAGTTAATTACAATATACTTATTCAAAAAATGCAGATAAAAGAAATTCAACATTCAGTTAATAATAAGGTATTCCTGAAAAGATCGGAGAGCTAGCAGATGATAATTCTTAGGCACAGAGTAAATAATTTTTTACACGAGTGTCATTTCTCATTTTTGCAAGGTAGCACTGAGTAAATATGTATACAATTTCATGGATAATGTTGGCTTCTTTCTAAAGATAACTTCATCCAGTATGAATTACATCATAAGCAATCTTTCTCATAAGGAAAACATAGTTGTCTGATAACCCATACAACTCATAACACTGGCATCACATTCCATTATTTCATATGCATTACCTACGGTGGGAAAAAGCAGAACATCTATACAAACAACGAATTACACTGCATATTTTACAGAAACAGTACAAGAATTTAGCATTATGTATTTCCCTGAAACACATTTTCAGGCCACACACTTAGAAGTAAACAAGGAATAAAATCAAGCAAATAAACTTGTCAACATTTTTCATGTCCTGCAATATTTCATAACTTATAATTTGCAAAAAAGGAATGCTCTTGAGAAAATTAATGGGCTGCTCTTTGGTATCTCTTTTTTTTCTGAACGTTAGTTCACTTTCTAAGAAACCATAACAGAATTTTGCTCATAATTCTTGTCATTACCTTTCCATAAGTCAAAATATGTTTATTTAACACCATTTATAAAAAAAAAATCAAAATAGAATGTAAAGAGCTTTCAAAAGTTTTGGTTCCATATACAATACAAAACTAAGTACAGTATTAAAAAATGATACCTTTACCATTTCATATTTATTATACTTTGTCGCTGTCTCCCGAGTTAGCGAGGTAGTGCAAGGAAACAGACGAAAGAATGGCCCAACCCATCCACATACACGTGCATATACATACATGTCCACACACGCACATATACATACCTATACATCTCAACGTATACATATATATACACACACAGACATATACATATATACACATGTACATAATTCATACTGTCTGAGTAAAGAATTCTTTTTAGAAGACAAGCCCTTTTCTCTTGAATTACTGTCACTACCAGTAACAACATCTGATGAGTTTCACGAATTTCCTCAAGATGTCATTGTAATTGCACACTCTTCCATTAGCTTAATTCTTCCCGTACTGCACGATAACGTGTCATTTCATTTGGAAACACATGTGACAGCTCAACCAACAACATTGCTTTAAACCTTTTATATGCATCAATTCTTCCATTCACCTGAAATGCACAAAAAAGGTACCTTTTAATGAAAGTTTTATGGATACCGTATAATAATATCTCAATGATGAATGATAGGAACAATCATATTATGCAGGGTGTCCCATATAAAGCCTCTTTACAACAGTTTTCATGTCCTAGAGTTGTATAGGACCAAGAAGTGTGGTGATACTGTGTGTGTGTGTGTGTGTGTGTGTGTGTGTGTGTGTGTGTGTGTGTGTGTTTTGGGGTAGGGGGAGTAAGCTAAAGACATAGATGGGTAAGTGTTCAATAATATTAAGGATAATAAAGATATCTTTTCCAAACTTCTAAATTGGCTCATGCAATTTTTCCTCACCTGTTCATTCTTTGTTAGGGCTTTCTCCATACAATCCTTGGTGTATAGCTGAGGATTTCTTCCACCATCTATATACCTGAAGAAAGACACAACATTAGGCACTGTTACTTACAATGACAAATATCTATATTATTAAACTTAAAAAAACAAAACGATATGGATTTTCAAAGAAAAAGAATACGTACTGCGACAAACTGTTTTTTAGAGAAAATACCTTACAATATCACTTACATACAAAAAAATCACACAAATGATATTCCCTGCGTGTCGTAGAAGGCGACTAAAAGGGGAGGGAGCTGGGGGCTGCAAATCCTCCCCTCTTGTTTTTTTTTTTAATTTTCCAAAAGAAGGAACAGAGAAGGGGGCCAGGTGAGATTATTCCCTCAGAGGCCCAGTCCTCTGTTCTTAACGCTACCTTGCTAACGCAGTAAATGGCGAATAGTTTGAAAGAAAGAAATATATATGTATATTTTTTTTTCATACATATTTGCCATTTCCCACATTCGCAAAATAGCATTAAGAACAGAGGACTAAGCCTTAGAGGGTATAAATATTTATGTGTTCTCATCATAAAGTACTCCATTTTTTTCATTCCTAGTTGCTTCTCCACTTTACCACTTTAGTTGCCTTATATACATAATGTGCCATTCAGAGGGAAGCTCCATAGACCATTCTATGGTGTAATTTAATGTTGCATGCCCTGGTTCAGTCCACTGACTGCACATAGACCACAGAAGTGGATGGAGCAAAGGGTAGGGGAGATCCAAAAACAGATGGAAGGATGGAGTGAAAGAAGATTTGTTAATGGCATCTGCACATTTAAAGAGGCTGATAAGCATGCATGGGATAGATCAGTAATATGGAATAAAGTGGATAGCATGCTGTCAATGGGCTGAACTAAGGCATATTAAATGGTTCGGAGTAAACGCAAAATGGTCTGTGGGGCTTGGTTATGGATCAGGGCTCTGCTTGCAGTACATTATACATGACAGCCAGCGGGTGGTTTTGAGCATATGAGGCCATACATCACCTGTTCTTAATGCAACTTTGCTCATGAAGGTAATGGCAAATAAGCATGAATAAAACAATGGTAACAATAATTACAATGTAAAACGCAATACGTAAGGTACAATGAAGGAGTATAAATAATATTAAGATATTTTGTTTGAAGTACACTAGAGGGCATCAAAAGAATGTAATATCATGAAGAAAAAAAAAAAAGCCTGGCTATGCAGCATGTTATATAATAATTCTATACCCTAAGTGTAAAACTTACTCGAACACCTCAAGAGGGACGAGCACATCCTGGACAGCAGAGCGTAACTTGTCAATATCCTGCATGTTCGTAATCATGTTCTGCCTGAAAACAAGAAAAAAAGAATGTTAGGAGGATTTACACTGGAAAAGGCCCCCATTTTACTGATCACCACCTTACTGAGCTAATATATATTAAAAATGGCACCGAATGTCAACAAACAGACGACACAACGTTGAGGCAATGCACTCCCTCGTATCAGATGAATTTTATATTTCTAATTTCGGTCATTAAATGAGGTTATCATTAAGTTTGTTGATGCTGTATATAAGATTATTACCTCAATTTACAATACATAACCCTTATCACCTTATCTAATATCAATCGTTTCTGAATTTTACACTAGGACTGCGGAAGATAACCAATTATCATACAAGGTTGACGGAATTACTCATAAACTAGTATACAACCGTCAATAATTTCCCATGAGGCCTCTTTCCCTTTAGAGCAACAAAAACCGTGTACTTACAGCTTTTGATTCAGAACTTGTTGTCCCTGTGGCTGGAAATCACTAACCAATATCCCGATCTGCCGCACATTCTCTATGAAAGTTTCTAGCTGGTTCTCCAGTTGCTCTAAAGACGACGACATGATCCTCTTCTTCGGTTTGTATTGTAAGAGTAGTTTTAATGTGTCTGCCTCAGACTACCGGACATTACTATCCAGTTTGTTATGGGAGAAAAGTTCCAAGGGAAGTGTCTTTCTACGAAACTGACACCCAACTCCCGCTTTGAGATGAGTTCAGCTATTTTACATTCTAATGTTGGTTTATGTTTATCTAAACATTGAAATTATTTTATGTCCATTTACTTGTATTAACTATACTTATATGAAACATAGTGGCAATGATGCTTGGCTAGCTCTGGAAAAAAAATTTGAATTAAATGCCTGACATGATTTGACATGTTAAGCCACAGTTTTGGATTCTGAAAGTGAAATAAGTTTACATACTATTGAAAGAAATTCCCACCCTAGTTCAACTGTTACCATAGATAATGAAGATGGCAGAAATGTGATAAAAAAAAAAAAGAGCGGAACTGTAATAAACTTTTAGAATTTTAGTAATCTTATGACGTCACGAAGCTCAATGGCGTCTAGCAGTCAATTTGTAAACAAACAAATGATATATAGTGGAAGATTTTGCTGCTGCTCTGATGGACAACCAGGTCCTGGATTGGTTATATGAATACTGCATAAAGCAGGATTATGGTGGCCTGTGCTCAAGTAAGGTCCATGACGATTTGAATAGGTATAAGAGTTGTAAAAATAAGTTCGTGGCATATTAAGGGAGAGGTTGAGATTAGGGAGGTGCTTTTCATGCCAGTGTAGTACCCTTTCCTCTGGGAAGGTGAAACTGGAACGGTTCTAAAGTTTTATCAACTTTTGTTTGATAGTGACTGTTGGCTATAGAGGAATGCTGGGTAGAGTTCTAGTCCAGGACTACCACAGATATGATTATAGATTTTGATAACAGTGAATCCCTTACACTTCATAAAGTCGATTTAGAAAATTGATATAATGTTCTCTTGATTGATGCCTTGTTGAATAGTTTATTGAATTTATTGCTTGATTTATACCTTGTTCAATGCTTTATTGAAGTTCAGTGTATACAAGGAATAAAGTTCTTAGGAAATATGCAAACGAGTGATATGTTTGTCAGATGTTAGTATTGGGTTAATGATGGGTAGAATTAATGACTTGTACAAATTAATGTAAATCTATATTTGTACTAAGTTAGAGCGAGTCATGAATCTTTGTGAAAATACTTGGATACCGATAGCAATTATTGAGTGCATGTTACAACTGACATTTCTCTAGATAGATTAGATTATTGAGTGCCATTGAAAAACAGACAGCAACAGATCATGTAATGAAAAATATCTTAGTCTTCTTAATGCAGAGATGCAGGCTAAAGACAGGAATACAGAGCAAAGAAGCCAGATGATGTGGTTAATACAGTCACTCTGACATGAATTTTGACCATTTTGCTTTTGTGTGTGTATTTTTAGAACTGTGCATTTGTGTCGAATGCACCTCATTATGCTGTTTAGTATCTTCCTGTGGCTTAAATCTGTTAAAGCTTAGTGATTTGATTGACCGTCATGGCATAACTATTATGATTATATTGCGTACTGTTATGACCCCTTGTGGACCTTAATGAACTAAAATGTATTGGATCGCATCAATGAATGAAGATTACAAAACAAAATCATTATAATAAAAGCAGAAAAGCAATAAATTGCTGGTAGATTTATCAGATTTTTCAAAAAGTTTGAATAAATCTGTGGAGGCATTTATGTATATCTCTCTGTTTGTCTGTATTTGCAGACCCTACCCTCATTACTTGACACACATCCTATCGTAAGCATGTGATATTTTTCTTATATTTCTTTATAAGAGTATCCAGCCATTAACAATTATTGAATATGTGATTATTACTTTTCAGGCATTGAAGCTGAATTTAAGAAGAGAGGCAGAGTACCTGAAATTCCAAAATCTGGTTTCTTACTTTTCATTAGACGTCTTCAAATTACTCTGCATGGAGACCAGGCACCAACAAAAGCTGACCTTGAAACAATAGTTTGTTTGTTACATGATATTCTTCGGTATGAGCCATTCCATAAATGTTTCAGTTTTCACAAAGCAGTCATCAAACTATTGATAGTGACCAAGTTATGGGTAAGTTTAATCATGTTACACATGAGTATAACTAAATCTACTGTGTTTGTTTACTAAACTTTTAGTGATATACTTGATCATTGTTTCCTGTGTCAGCAAGGTAGCACCAAGAAACTGACAAAGAATGGCCCATCCACTCATATACACACACATACACATATATATTGGAAAGGATCACAATTTTGCGCGTGATCAAGATATTCTTATGTCCATGGGGAAAATGAAACATGATAAGTTCCCAAGTGCACTTTTGTGTAATAATCACATCATCAGGGGAGACACAAGAGAGAAATATAACAGTCAGTTGATATACATCGAAGAGATGAAGCTAGGACGCCATTTGGGAAACATGCGATTATCCAAGACACTATATATTCATTTATATTTATTATACTTAACCGTTGTCTTCCGTTTAGCCGAGGTAGCTCAAGGAAACAGACGAAAGAATGGCCCAATCCACCCACATACACATGTATATATTCATAAACACCCACACACACGCACATATACATACCTGTACATTTCAATGTATACGTACATATACATACACAGACATATATACACACATGTACATTATTCATACTTGCTGCCTTCATCCATTCCCGTTGCCACCCCGCCACACATGAAATAGCATTCCCCCCCTCGCGCATGTGTGAGGTAGCACTAAGAAAAGACAAAAAAAAGCCACGTTTGTTCACACTCAGTCTCTAGCTGTTATGTGTAATGCAGTGAAACCACAGCTCCTTTTCTACATCCAGGCCCCACAAAACTTTCCATGGTTTACCTCAGATGCTTCACATGGCCTGGTTCAATCCATTAAGAGCATGTCGATCCCTGTTCCAATTCATTCTATTCCTTGCACGCCTTTCACCCTCCTTTATGTTCAGGCCCTGATTGCTCAAAATCTTTTTCACTCCATCCCTCCACCTCCAATTTGGTCTCCTGCTTCTCCTCGTTTCTTCTACCTCTGACACATATATCCTCTTTGTCAATCTTTCTTGACTTATTCTCTCCATGTGACCAAACCATTTCAACACACCATCTTCTACTCTCTCAACCAAACTCTTTTTATTACCACACATCTCTCTTACCCTTTCATTTCTTAATCAAATCACCTCACGCCACATATTGTCCTGACACATTTCATTTCCACCCTCCTCCATACACATCCTCACATCCACCCTCCTCCATACAACCCTATCCATAGCCCGTGCCTCGCAACCATATAATATTGTTAGGACTACTATTCCCTCAAACATACCCTTTTTTGCTCTCCAAGGTAACGTTATCTCCTTCCACACATTCATCATCGCTCCCTAGATATTGAAATACCTCTTCTGCTCTATGCATGGGCCCAGCGTGATTCCACAAATGCACATTTTTTGACACATTTCAGAAAATGCAGGGTGAGTTTCACTTTTGTGGTGAGACCTGGAACAGTGAAGCACATTTCCAGTGACAAGAAACAGTGAGTGATGTCTAAGATAATCTTTAAAAGAGGCCATTGTCACATGATCTGACTGGGGATGGCAGTCTAAATTTTTGTACATCTTCTTAAATATGAAGCTGACTTGTTGTACCATTAATAGCACATAGGGAGTCTCTTCTGTTGTCATGCAGGTGTGGTAAAAAATTCAACTCTCCAAAGTATTCCCGGATTCACAATTATAGTTGCAGATAAAATGACCTCTCAGGTCATACATACAGTGATTCTACAGGGAATGCTGAGGTTGTTGGATGACTTAAGTATTGAAGATGAAGTCATCATATTTATCAGCTGGAGAGGAGAGTGAAGAAGCAAAACAGCCAAAACTTAAAAAATAAAGTGTCTCTGAGAGCAATTTGAGTGGGAGAAGGAATGAGGGAGGCAAGCAGAGGACCCCACAATCCTCCTGTTCAACCTTTGTTTCATGTGGAGCAGCAGATTCCATAACAGATGTACCAAGTTTTGATGAATATTATGCTAGGGTTGATGAAGAACTTTGGTAACAGATGACCCTCAAGATTTAGAATGTTTCCAAACTTAATTTGACTGTAAAGCACCTCTTGTAGAGTAGTGCGCAGTGTATCATTTAGAGTATGTAGTTTGATTTTTCTTCATATCTATTTTCCTTTTCGTATAAAGGAAAATCTGGTTGATGATGGTAAAAGTAAGACATGCTTAACCTAGTATGAAAAAAAGATATATACATAGCTAGTAAAAAGCTGCAGTTCTGTAGAGATTTGATTGATTGCTACATTTCTTGTGGAATGTATTATAAAAATGCTCAGAATAGTATAATAGGGTGACAGTTATGTTTTTGGTTATTATTAGTGGCTTAGATATATAATATAGATGGAATAGGGTTCTGTTCTGTTGTGTTTATTTTACAATGTATTCTATTTTATATGTGCTGTGAATATACAGAAAACCAAACATACAAAAAGAGACTTGTTAAGCTTTTTATTACTTGTCGCATGAGAGGTGTTTTAAAGTGTGTAAGGTGGCAAGATGCCTGGGGGCCCCCTCATCCCCAAGGCCTAGACATCTCTTAAATGTTTACAACACATACCAATGAAGCTTCCTTTTTCACTAATAAGAATATGAAGTATCAGACTGATGAATTTGCAGAAGTTAAGACTATAGATGTATGGAACTTTAAATTGGATCAAAATTAGCTGAATGTTCAGCATTTTTCCACTGTGGCTTGTAACTTGGTTTAACCCCTTGCCTTACCATCCCGGATATACTTGGAAAAAATTACGCAAAAGGAGTTTTCCATGACGTATCTGTTGCTGGTTTTATTTTTCAAATACAGGCCCAGGATAATTCCATTTTCATTCAATAGATGCATTGTTTACTTGCTGCTATTTGAATGATGGATGGTAAGACATGTGAAAAGCAATGAGGATTTTTCACATATACCAGCATTTTCTTCCCTTTTTTGCCCCCAAAATTATTAATCAAAATTTACATATGATGATGATGATTATACAGACTTAAAAGAGTCTGGCAGAGAGATTGAAGTCTGACAAATGATCTGTGATTTCATTCATTGTTTTAGACTTTTAAAATAAAGGAACGTCTGAAAGTTGGTATTCACTTCACCACAAGAGAATAAAGAAATCATAAGGAGTATCGATCAAGCAGTTGGGAACCTCACTGATGTGAGACGTACTCTGGTCTTTAACACTCAATTTTTTGTTATGCATTTTTATGTTGAAATCTTGCATTTTCAGTGATAATCATTTTGTTAATTTATGTATTTCTTAGCTGGTGGATGAAGGAGGACTTCATCATGATTTGGTGCTGAAACATCTTCCATACTTCAATTGGGATTCTGTGAAATCTGACTTTCAATATCAGGTAACTATGAAGCTTTATTTTTCTTCTATATTTATGACTAATCTTCATTAAGTATACTTTTTCACAAACACCATTTAAGCAGATCAAAAGTATTTATTCTATCGCTAGATCCGATTATTTGCTTTAAGAATAATTTATGAATAGTCCCAGTCATCTCTGTTTACATATCCAGCTGAATTATTACACCATTAGTGGCCTATAGAAGAGTCTTCCATAGCCAGGAATGTGCAGGACAAGATTTTGCTGTAAGCAGTATCTGTACAACTACCTTTATTGCAAGTGAATGGCCATCAGCCTGAGGCCACAGATAGTGATCCCTCAGAAATTAAGTAGATTATTGATGACTTGTTAATACAAGGATCACATGATATATATATCCACTTGTTTGGAAAATGGAAAAGATTAATATGAAAGCGAAGAAAAAGAATGTCACAGACCATGCCATGGTTTTACAAGCTTAGATGAGTTGATGTGTGGTTTTTGAATTCTGTAAATGTACGTATGCTAGCCTCATATGCTTTTTATCAGTCAAAAGGATGAATCCTCATGGATACACCCGATGGGTGATAAAATAGCACATGCTCACAGGGCACTGCTTGTGATAGAGAAATGGCTCTCCATCCTGTGAAGCGTGCAGTTTTCTTTGATTCAGTGAGCTCATAATGCTGGCTTTACCACAACAAATATGTTGATGTTAGGTTTAGCTGGAATAAGATGACATTTTGCCAGTGTAGGTTAAAACATAATGAAGCTGTTATGCTGTTACCTGTGGTTTGCAGAGTTCATAAATTGTTTTACACCCCAATTTGTTTTTTAAAGTATTTTGATTTATGGGAATTTTAAAGAATATATGAGTTGTAAGGCTTTGATTTAGGGTTTAAGAATCCATGGGTATGATTTGATTGTCTAGATAGTTAATAGGATTTCTAAGCCATACAGAAGGTGCGTTTGGTTTTGCCAAAAATTGAAATTATAAAGACAAGTTTTGTGAGTTGGATAAGAAATATAATGGGTGGCTAGACAGATTCACCTGAAAGATGTTGGTATTCTTTGTCCTCAATAGATGCATCAGGTTTCTGTTATGATTTTTAGGGTTTATCAAAGATGAAGCCAAATGTTGAGTATGCCCTTCCTCTTTCAAGAGGACTTGCCATTTTGAGACTGTTCTGTCAGCTGAGGAATGGTCATAGTTTGTTGACCCATGCTCACTTAAAGAAAATGAGTTCCCTTGAGGGACCTTTCTTGTATGCATTTTCAGCAGTGAATATCATGAGCCAACGGAAGGATCCTTTTGTCAGATCACATTTGATTTTTTTACAGCTACTGTCTGTATTCTGGTTATTGTAATGTTTTTAAATACATTAAATTTGCTGATTGTTGACTGAAGAAAAAATGATTCCATAAAGAGATATATGAGGTTGTTGATGATGCAGCTAAAGCATCAATGATTAATTTTCTCCAGGATGATTACTTCAAAGAGCATTATGCCAAATTCATCACTGCTGCACATGAAGCCATTGAAGCATGTGCAGATAAGCAGACCAGTAATCCTAATCATCTAATTCCAAGATTGCGAAGAGTTATTGAGAATTGCCTTCAAGAAGAGATTCCCAAGTTAAGAGCTGTTTTGATGACACTTATTCCCTCAACTGCTTTAGAGAAGGTGAGATTAAAAATGGGTATATATCCTAGCTATATCTGCTATAGCTCAGCCCTTTTCCAGTCCACTGTGTCAAGTTAACATTGATACATATCCTTTCAGTAAGTCTGCTTAAAGAATCCCATGCCAGTTTGCTATTTCCCCATGTGAGTCAGGGGAATGGGATGCCCTTGACTAACTAGTGTTGAGATTCAGTACATAGTGAATGTAATTTAACAAAGTAACCTTTACATTGTTTATTAATAGCAATCATGTGCTAGTCAGAAAGAACCATAACTGAATCCTCTCCCTGCTAACTGTGTTAATTGCTGACATCAGGATTATTTAAATTTTCCTTTGTTCTTTTCTCTGAAATCTCATATGTTAAGAGTTAAGAAGTGTTTTACATGAAATGATAAGTCTTTTAGAATTTCAAGGGATGCTTTTCATCATGTGACCAGTGTGGCTGGTATATTTACTTTAAAACAGATTAGTGTTCAGGGTAGGCTCCTAAAAAAATCAGAATGTCTGTGCACAGAATAATGGTTCTCTTTAGTTAATTTTTGGAACCATAGGTGTTGGGGGTGAAATATTTGTACCATCACAAAAAAAATGAACTACTGCTAAAGATTTTTCATGTCGAAAATGAGATATAGGGATTTGAAGATGAGCATTTATTGCCCTGGTTCTAACCATAGACTAATGACTAGTAATCATTTAGTATTATTCCCATGACCCTGAAAGTAACTTTTAGGAAACTAATTTGTTTGAATTCCCAGGGTAGTATTGAATTCCCAGGGTAGTATATTTCAAAGGCGAGACTTAAAAGAATTAACGAAAGGGCATGACTAGGACTAGTGGAGCTTGTGGCTGGAATGATTAGAAGATTAAAAGTTTTTTTACATTGGTTGGTGTTACATAACCTTAATTGGTCATGCAGTGTTTCATGCTAATTCATATAACAAACAAGACTAGCATAGTAACTAGTTGAAAGATTGCTAGCTTGCTTCATGTTTCCACTCAATACTTTTTAGAGATAAGCAACAATTCCAGCAACATAACATTGAGTGCTAGCAAATTGTTGATGACCTTTGATATTGTAGGCCAGAAGCACGGTACAGTGAAGGAATATGCCCCCATTGCCCCCATTGAGATGAGCAGGTAACATGTTTAAACTACATTCTTACATTATAATATCTTCCTTTCCCAAATATCCATTTCTCTCCCTCCTTACTCTAAAGACTACTGTATATAATATCTTCCTTTCCCAAATATCCATTTCTCTCCCTCCTTACTCTAAATACTACTGTAAAAATAGACATATCTGTTTTACCATCATAATAAAGTTCTGTTATCTTGGTGTTAACCATGTTTACCAGAGGTTGTATACACATGATGTACTTCATATTACTGAGAATGGATGAGTTTAATAGCTTGATATTTTTTTCCATAAAATCCAAGAGAAAGATAACTAGGATTACATTATAAGAGGAATGTAGGTACTGTTTGATCATGTAACCTCTGGTTTTTGATCAGCATAATTATTCTCAAACAAGTGATTCAATGCATGGTCATTCACTTTACCTTTAACTGAATTAACATGAATAAAATCAGGATATTATCTATAAATTGCTTTCATGTTAGATTGTATATGTAATGATCACTTCACCCAAGATGAAAGTGAAGAAACCCATTTTCAAAAATCAAACTGTACAGCCTTGAATAATTTTTAAAACTTTTATGTTGTTTAAAACAAATTATGTCACTCATATTTCTTAGTGGCTCACATTTTACATAATTACTTTGCACTTGATGATTAGTAAATCCTTCAGCATTTCAGAGTAATTTTGCCAGTGAAGAAAATCATTTGATAGCAGTCTGAGATCCGTGTTAGAAAATATTCTTAAAACTAATTCTTGTATAATGAACTTTTTTCTGCAGCTCATTAACAGTGCAGAACTACGAGAAACCTTTGCTATAGAGGGAGGGCCTGAGTTTCAAATTCTTCTGAACTTCACTAGAAAAGGCGTTACAGAAAGTGTCATAAGGGAAGTCATGCAAGCACTTTTGACCATGCATGCAACAATATCTGAGAATCCCCAAACTGTAAGTGAACTGAGAACAGCCAAAAATGAAAACATCAGTGTGGGAAAAGCAAAATCTAAAGAATTAAATCAAATATGTGTGGATGCAGAAGACATTTCACTTGAAAGAGAAATTCACTGCACCTCCAGTAAGGAGTCCTCTGGTGATCATGAAGTTGTCATAGTGAATGGACAAATTAAGTACATGAAGAAGAGCATTATCCACCCAGTAAAGATATGTGAGCTGAGTAGGCTTAAAAAGAAAAGAAAAATTATTGCAACTCACAAAAACACAGATGATTTGTGTGACAAAGAGCAGAATACCAATGAAATGCCAGTATCACCTGAAGATCTCTATGTTATAACAGTTAATTCCAAACAGTTTGAAGTAGTATCTAAAGAGAATCTGGTTCCTGTTCGAAAGCCTTCTAGAAGTTATAAAGATCAGAAGACGTCTCATATGCAGAAGTCTCATTTCACGGAAAATTGCATGGAAGCTTCAGACATTCAGGAACTGGAAAGCATGATCACAACTTTGGAAAATTTTCTCTCATTATTGAAGATGAAGCTTAAGCAAGAAAAAGGAAAAAGAGCTGCTGCTGGACTGCAGAGTTTTATTGATGAACATAGTAATTCAGGAGATGAAGATGGAGATCATTTAGATCATTGTCATGCAGGTACAAGTCATGCTAGTTTGATTACAGAACAACAACTGACACATCAAAACAGTCGAATAAAGAATGATCATCAAGCACATAATTCTTCAGTAGAAAATAATAAGAATCATAACCCACTGGACTCGCAAAATTGGCAGAATTGTGGTTTCAAAATTTCACCAAGTGAGAAATTCTTGATGACAGTTGCATCAGACTTGCATGATTTGGAGAGAGAGATGAGAAGCAGTCCCTTGGAATCTCTTGAAGATAAAAGCCAAAGAAATAAGCCCTCAGATCATGAGTCTTCCCCTCTTGCATCTCTCTCTCCATGTCAAATGTCATGTAGCAGTGATCAGAATGCTCTTCATTTATGCTTGAGTGATTCAAGTGATACTTTATTAGAATCAGAGTTTATTTCTGAAGCTTCATATTTTCAGTTAGTAAAAATAGATAACACTAGAAGCCAGGATACAAGCTTGTACCAAAAGGAAATTCTAGGAACATTCATGAATGATAAAGAAAATAAAAGACCAGTACAATCCACCTCCCATGCTCAAAACAATGTAATTGCTGAAAGTAGAATCCCATCTGAAGCTCTGTCACCTCCAGATTTAAGCTTAGAAAGCTTACATTTAGAAACTAATCAAGAATGTGTTAGTAACAGCAGAAAAGAGGATGCAGTTTGCAATTATATTTTACCATCTACAGTCATCAATATTTCATCCAGCAGAATTAAACAAAATATTGATTTCACTCCCACTAACAAAGGTAAGGTATCTCCAAAGCAAAATGTGCTTCAAAGCAAGAGGCAGACAAGGGCAAATACCAGACAGCTTCGTGAAGAAAAAGCTGAAGGTGAAAATTTACAGCTTTATTATGATTCTGATGACCTTGCAACTAAAACAAAAACTAAGCCACATGTGTCAGTAACAAAGTACTTGAAAAAGAAGTGTAAAAGTAATGGGACAAAACATCCATCAAGACTAAAGTTAAAGGAAATGAATCAAGGTCTAAAACATGAAGTAACACTCATCTCCTCAGAATGTGTTGCAGATTCTTCAGAGTCAGACACTGAAGCCTATCTTACACCTACAAATAGTCCAGACCCAGGTACAAAGCTCTCACCCTTTCGCAGTTCATCTCATGATATCTCAGATGCTGAATCGTGGGTTTCAGCCCGAAACAGTATGGCCTCATCCGAGGACATAAAAACTATGAAGCCATTGCAGTGTTTGGATACATTACATGAAATTGGGAAAAGATGAATCATACTGGCTAGGTTTTACCTACATCAGTGTCCAACATTTCATAGTAATTGAAATACCATACTAGCCCAGAGCACATAAATGACATTTTATGAAAACAGCCCTACAAAATTATACATGAAGCTGAAAATATCTCTCTAATTTTGATGGATGTAATACCATTTTTCACATTTGTGATGGGCAGAATTCCTTCTTTTTATGAAGTGTCTTAAAAATTCAGATTTTGTCAATTTTTTCTGTAAGGAACTTCCTTTGTACTGCATTCATATATTATGTAATGTAGATGGTTTATTCATGTTTGATTTACTTAACTTGTGTTCATTGTAAATGACTGAGAGTCAAATTTTGATACAAGTGGAAAAGTCTGACCAAAGGAAAAGTCTTTCAGATTTGTAAATTTAAAGGTAAGTGTTAATGTTTTGGTATTGTATCCTCCCGGTAATAGTGGAGAAAGAATAATACTCATGAATGTCCTGCCTGTCAGAGAAGGTGACTTAAGTTGGGTAGGAGAAGGGGGCCAGAAATCCTCTCATGTATTACTTTCCCAAAGAAGGAACAGAGGAAAGGGCCAAATGAGGATTTTTTCCCTCAAGGTTCAGTTGTTTGCTGTGGATGCTACCTCATTCATGTGGGAAAGAAGTGAAAGAAAGAAAGATTTTGGTTTATGAAAATAATTGGACTTGTATCATTACACATCATTTCCTTTCTCAGTTTAGTGAAATGGCATCAGGAGCAAACAAACAGTGGCATCATTGGCATACATTCACTCAGGCTTCCATATATAATGTACTGAAACCAGGCCCTGCCACCTCCACCCAAGCCCCACAAGATGTCTTCACAGTTTACTTTGACCCCTTCATCTCTTGTGGTTCAGCCCATCACCCCCATACACCACATTATTCCTATTCATTCAGTGGAATGGACACCTTTTGTCCGCAAGAATGTACCTCAAAGCATCTGTCACTCCATTGAGACTCCTTGGTCTCCATCTCTCCTTTGGGTTCCTCCCCTTTTGATACAAATCCTCGTGGCCAGTCTTTCTGTATTAATCTTCTCTTTATGCTTGAACCATTTCGGCTTACTGGTTTGGCCAGTTGGTTAAACTGTGCTTCCTACCACTCCATTCTCTGACACTATTATTCCTTATGCAATCCTCCAACCTCATTTATTCTCATAAGGAATTTAATTTCCAAAACTTACCCTTTTCTTTTGCATTCATGACTCAAGACTGGCATTCATGCAATAGTCAAGACTACTATCCCATCAAACATATCCTTATTTTCCTTTAAGGACATTTACCTCTCCTTCCATACATTCCTTAATGTACCCGGGAACTTAGCTCCTTGTTCACTCTGAGACTCGCTTCATCCATTACTATTTCATCCTTTACCGTGTCTACTGGTTTCTAAAGCACTCCATTTTTTCAAGGTCCTCATGTACACTGACACTCAGACCAACATGTTTCACCCTCCTGGTGCCCTCATTTCCTTACTCTGTTGCACATTTGCTTTCAACTATCATTTTACACACTCCCAAACTCTGTTGCCAGATTATGTAGTTTCCCTGGAATCTGCTTCCAGAGCCATATATGTAAACTGCACCTGATTCTCTTCCCGCACTATGCATCACCAACATGTTGCATATCCACCTTCGCTCAAAGACCCACAACCTTGTCTGTGGACATAGTTCACTGCACAAATGATTATTTTTGCCCCACTTGCATTGCATATTTTAACGGTTGCAGAAAAGTTTAAAAATAATTATTCTTTTAATTAAGATTTGATCATTCCTATTCAGGAAAAATATTTGTTGCTAGATGGGCTAATCTTAAGTATGCAATGCAAAAAAAAAAACCTATGTTTATTTTTTAATAGGTTCATAAAAAGCATCAAAATATTGATCATATGAATTAAGAGTCAAGCCTAACCTTATTTACCAGATTGGTCAATCCTAATTATGGGCAGCAGTGGGTGCCACAGGTGCATTAAATCCTTAGAGAAGGTGTGTGACCATCCATTATGGCAATTATCTGATTACTGAGGTCTTCAGGAAGCTCTAGTGACTCATCCTGTTTGGGTTGCCATCTAGGGCCAACCAGTAGCTCCTATATTGCCATGACTCTCTCAACATGTCTCATCCTAAACACTCTTCATCCACTGCCCTCACCCCAAACACGCCTCATTCTGTGCCCTATCATTTAACACATTCAGAAGCCTTCAAAATACGATATTCACTTCATCTCTTTTGCAAAGCTTGCCTTTTAACATTTCCCAATCCAATCTCAATATTGTCCCCCTTTTGTTTTCTTGTTCTTATGCTTATCATTAGCTTCTGATATGTTTTTTATTACTTCATACACATTTGAGCACAACTTTGCAAATACCTTCTACTCCCTTAGTTTCATTTATTATCTTGTGCCATTTTTCACTCAGTCTCTCTTGGTAACTTTACACGCAGGCCATGTTTACAAGCAGACTATCTTTTGCTACCTCTTTCACATGTAGTGTATGTCATTTCCTCTCCTCCAAAACCCCCTACAGACTTACCTTCTAGCCTGCATCAAGCTTTTGTCAGGCATTCTACCTGCTGCTTCACAGCACATTTTCATCCAATAACCTTCCCTTAGCATGCATGTCAGTTAGAACATTATTCGGTATTGCACATTAACCCTTAATCCCACTCGCCTATAAATTCATATGAATGCCTTTTTATAACTGTGTATTCTTAGGACAATTGCAATACATTTTCATTTACATCAGCATGTCCATACCTCACAATTTTACCAACAGTTGCCATAAAACTCATCCTTGCCTATCGATCACTTTACTCCAAAATCTGATCCCTTGCAGCAAAACTGCCAAAACACTCTTTCAGACCTCCCAAAATGCACTCTCATCTTCCTCACTCCTTTCACTATGAGGTACATAAGTACTTGCAGTAATCCACTTCTCATACAGCAGTCTTCTTTCATTCTAACCCACAAGCATCTTAAACCCAATTCCTTCCACTCCTTAAAATAGTCCCAGAGTTCACTCCAGAAGTCTCATCCCTTCTTTCACTCGTGTTCTCTCACTAACCCCAGACCTTACCCCCTGAACATTCCCCAGCCATTCTACCCCCTTCCTCTTCACTCCATTCATAGCCAGAGTATCCAAGTGTCTCATCAAACATTGCAGTGATTCCTCCCTTCTTCTCATTCTGGTTAAAGCCACATGCTGGAACATTGGTATACCAGGCTCTTTGAAGACAAATCCTCATGAGTTTTAGAAAATAATACCACCTTCTATTGTATTCACAAGAAATGTATTATTCTTACTCCCCTAGACCCCTGAATATAGAGAATAATGCTTCCCATGTGCCTCCAAAGGACAGAATATTGTAATTCATATTTTGATTGTGATATTGTATCTACATGTGTATAGATTTTTATAAAATAACCGATATGAGTAAATATTTTTTGTGATGGTTTCAACAATTGTAGAATTGTAAAATTTCTGTTATTTACCACAAATTAAGGGTTAATTTTTTTTTAGATGATTATAGATGCACTGTTTGCATCATGATCTTTCTTAAGATTATTTACTTTATCATTGAAACACTTTCTTAGAATTTCTTTAGCTCATTCAGTATCTACTGCTTCTTTTCCACAATTAAGTCCATTTAACTCCCATTTTGCATTTTCTCCCGACACTTTTTCGCTTAAGAAGCAATACTTTTTCCTTCGTCACCAAAAGAGAAAACTATTATATCAGAAAACCTTGTTGCAAAATTTAGATTTCTTGGTTTTAAGCCATTGTGTTCAACAAAAGATTTTATATTTTCAGTTCTTGTGGAAATGTACTCATATTTATGAATATATAATACTTTTACTATGCCTAATTGCCTGTACAACCTTAGCAAGGTAGTGTCAGAAGCAACCAAAAGTAAGGCTCATTTGAACATATTAACTCTGACTTCCTTGTATAGTGTACCAGAACTAATACCTACCATCCACAACCAAGCCCTACAAACTTATAGTTCAGCTTTTCATTGTAAATCTGCCATAAACATTAATTGAATTCATTGTTCTGCATGTCTTTTGCCCTTCAGAATGTTTAGGCCCTAATACCATAAAGCACGGGTTCTTATCCAGGTGTTCTGTGGAAAAGCCAAAATAAATTGAAATAAACATCCATTACAATACAGCTCTTACATGATATGTTTGAAGGAATAGTGGTTTCAACAATGTTATACGGTTGCAAGGCATGGGCTATATATAGGGTTGTGCAGAGGAGGGTGGATGTGTTGGATATGAAATGTCTGAGGACAATATGTGGTGTGAGGTGGTTTGATTGAGTAAGTAATGAAGGGCAAGAGAGATGTGTGGTAATAAAAAGAGTGTGGTTCAGAGAGCAGAAGAGAGCGTATTGAAATGGTCTGGTCACATGGGGAGAATGAGTGAGGAAAGATTGACAAAGAGGATATATGTGTAAGAGGTAGAGGGAATGTGGAGAAGTGGGAGACCAAACTGGAGGTGGGAGAATGGAGTGAAAAAGATTTTGAGCGATCAGGGCCTGAACATATATATATAGGGGGGTGAAAGGCATGCAAGGAATAGAATGAATTGGAACGATGTGGTATATCAGGGTCGACATGCTGTCAATGGATTGAACCAAGGCATGTGAAGCGTCTGGGATAAACCATGGAAAGTTTTGTGGGGCCTGGATGTTGAAAGGGAGCTGTGGTTTCGGTGCATTATACATGTCAGCTAGAGACTGAGTGTGAATGAATGTGGCCTTTGTTGTCTTTTCCTAGCACTAGCTTGTGCACGTGCAGGGGGAGGGGAGTGCTATTTCATGTGTGACAGGGTGGTGACAGAAATGGATGAAGGCAGCAAGTGTGAATATGTCCATGTGTATATATGTATATGTCTGTGTATGTACATGTTGAAATGTATAGGTATGTATATGTGCATGTGTGGGCATTTATGTATATACATGTATATGTGGGTGGGTTGGGCCATTCTTTCATCTGCTTCCCTGCGCTACCTCGCTAACACGGGAGACAGTGACTAAGTATAATAATAATATTAATATTTATTTTTATTTATTTTGCTTTGTCGCTGGCTCCCGCGTTAGTGAGGTAGCGCAAGGAAACAGACGAAAGAATGGCCCAACCCACCCACATACACATGTATATATATATACACGTCCACACACGCAAATATACATACCTATACATCCCAACGTATACATATATATACACACAGACATATACATATATACACATGTACACAATTCATACTGTCTGCCTTTATTCATTCCCATCGCCACCCCGCCACACATGAAATAACAACCCCCTCCCCCTGCATGTGCACAAGGTAGCGCTAGGAAAAGACAACAAAGGACACATTCGTTCACACTCAGTCTCTAGCTGTCATGTATAATGCACTGAAACCACAGCTCCCTTTCCACATCCAGGCCCCCACAGAACTTTCCATGGTTTACCCCAGATGCTTCGCACGCCCTGGTTCAATCCATTGACAGCACGTCAACCTTGGAATACCACATCGTTCCAATTCACTCTATTCCTTGCACGCCTTTCACCCTCCTGCATGTTCAGGCCCTGATCACTCAAAATCTTTTTCACCCCATCTTTCCCCCTCCAATTTGGTCTCCCACTTCTCCTCATTCCCTCCACCTCTGATACATATATCCTCTTGGTCAATCTTTCCTCACTCATTCTCTCCATGTGACCAAACCATTTCAAAACACCCTCTTCTGCTCTCTCAACCATTCTTTTTATTACCACACATCTCTCTTACCCTATTATTACTTACTCGATCAAACCACCTCACACCACATATTGTCCTCAAACATCTCATTTCCAGCACATCCACCCTCCTCCGCACAACTCTGTCTATAGCCCACGCCTCGCAACCATATAACATTGTTGTCACCACTATTCCTTCAAACGTACCCAAAATAAACAAAGACCAAAAACTAGTGAAGGACAAAGTAATAGTGTATCTTTGGAAAATAATATCTAGCTATCTATGTCTCTGACACCTGTTCCCAACTGGAACTTTCTCAAGGGGGTGGCCATGGCAATAGTCTCTATAACTTGTGAACCCCAGTGCTGCTTCTTAACCTTTAATGCTTCACCCTTAACAGGCCACTGGCAGAGTGCAACTCTAACACTGTTTGCAAAGGCTCTTAACTAATATTCCTACTGAATACTTCTACCCAATGCTTCTGCCTAAAATGTTCCTTTCTACTACTCCTACCTAGTGCTCCTACCATTTAGCCAAAAGGCAGGGCTAGCGCATAGTACTCCGCAGGAAAATTTAGTTACGAAGAATGAGCTATTTTCACAGCAGGAAAATTAAGAAGAATGAGCTGTCTGAGTTAAGGGTTGTCAAGTGTTATGAATGACAAGAAATAGTAAATTTGTGGACAGAATGCCAGTAGTCCATGTTTGGGGCAAGGCAGAAAGAAAAGACAACTTTTGAAGCACTGGCTCACTATACAGCCATCACAAACCCTCCCAATGCCCAGGCAGGTAATGGTGGTAATATACCTCCCTAATCGTTGGCTACCTACCAACAACTATTTACCTGAAAAATAGTCTAATAACCATGAACTCTAAAATCAAGGTAAATTACATCATTAAGAACACTAAAAATAATATCATAGTACTAAACAACACGATGTAAACTTGCCTCAATGAGAAAATGAAAGATGAAGCAAATCTGGAACAACTTGAAATGTTCAGAGCAAATAAAGCCAAAATCAAACAGGATGTTGCAGAAATATATATGATAAGAAGCTGGAAGACAAGGAGGTACTGAAGATGTCACAATAAATATTAACTGTAGTTTTACTAGGGAAAGTAGCAAAGCAGAACAATTGAGAAAGATAAATGGAACTTGAGACTTTTTTACTTAGAGGAAATTCAGAATGGTAAACACAACCATGGTTCTACTAGGGATAACACTAAGAATTGCATTAGCCTTGATTCCCTTTCTAATGCTGGTATCAGACATTAACTGAGCTGAAAGTATACAATAGTTGGGTGCTCTGCTGACAAAAATAAGTACAGAAAATAACAGGATCAGATAATCAAAAAGAAGTGTATAAAGACATAATTTGTGCGTGCAAATGGGCAAAAGTGAACCTGATGGATCTTAATGAATATAAATTTGAGCAAATAAATCTGGGTACAGTTAACAAAACACTGATCAATCTTTTTGAAGAGTTTTGTGATAATATATTACAATAGCAAATCTTGTTTAATACCACCCCCATTTTCATAATGTATGGTGATGTGTAAACCATGTAGTCTGGCTGTGGATAGTAGGTTCTGGTTTTAGTGCATTATAACATGATAGCTAGAGAACGTGTAAATGTAATTAAGGCCACTATTTATCTGTTCCTGAAGCTACCTTACCAAGGCAGGAGGAACAGTTAAGTAAGAGAAAAAATAAATTTCTATCATTTCCATCACCTTTCAATTTCCTCCACCAGCTAGGGTCTACATGTCAAAGATTCACACCTTTAACCCTCATGAATGTTAAGGCCCTGAACTCTCAAAATCTTAAACACCCCATCCTTTCATCTTGAATTTGGCTTCTCCTTATCCCCTCCACTATTGAAATGCCTAAATACAAAAATCTGCGTATCATCAAAATAAACCTATAAATCTGTGCATTAAAAATAAACCTATAAATCTATACATTAAAGCTACAAATCTGTGCATTATGAAAATAAACATCAATCCATGCATTAAAAATAAATGTATAAATCCATGCATTATAAAAAGCCGAGCAACTGCAAAGATTTTGGAGCCTTAACGTGAACAGCACCTTAAAATAAAACTAAAAACCTGTGGGTCTGACTACCCAGGCAAACAGGTGCAGCCTATGATAATATCAGAGTCAAGATACAGGCAGGTTGCATCAAAAGCTTTCTTTTATCTACTGATAATCTGATGTTCAGCAGGCCCCTGCCCTCAAAAAATGAAATAATGCTTCAGCACATTTCCCAATTACGAAGACATAACTATCATACATTATTGATTACCCTGGAAAGATGTATCCTCATCACTTAAATGCTGATGCAGCGGCTAAAGTTCAACTCTTCATCATACACTCTCCTTTAATTACCCACAGTTCTGGTGCTCTCACTCTCCTGGTTAAGACTACCAGGAAGACATCATCTCTTATATCTAAGTATTATAACAAACCCAGTAGCATACACAGTCCTATCATTCTCTTTTTAAATGATTTCCATAATCCATCAATTTGGGACAGACCTGTATATTTTAATCTTTTTCTCTGCAAATCCTATTTAGTTCAACAGAGTAAAGTGAATGAAAACAAATCATCCTTTTTCAATACATTCATTACAACAAAGAAGAATGTGAATTATTGGTATATAAATTAAGTCTTTGCTCAGAAAATAACACTGTCTAGAATACAATATCATTTCATGTTTACATGGATAGCACTGTGTTTAGACTTTTGCCACAGGTGGAAAGCGTCACAACTCCATCAAATTATCAGTCTGTGACACATGAAATTAGGCCAGTCCACAAATTCTTACATTAAATTTAATGCACACAGATTGAGAAACAATACTTGTCTATGTGGATTATAGATGCAGTAGCATTTGTTTGGAAAATAAATAATGTAACTGTAATAAATAAACACAATAAAGGCAGCATCTTTTCATTTGCCAAATTATGATACATAGTCTACCACATTTAATTTCAGGTCACAGGAAGGTCAGCCACTACAGTAACTATACTCATAAAACAATAACTAAAAACTGGTGAATAATATTAGATAGTTGAAACTGGCCAATATCTTGAACTTTTAGCTCAATAGTAAAACTTAAAAAAGCTTAAAGCATAAAATTCACTGAATACCCTTTACAATTTCACTTGTTTTCAAATCTATGTAAAAACTAAATTCTTAAAATTTTAGAATTATGCATGGTAACTACACATAATAAAAAAATATATGTATATGAACTCTCTTAATGCAGAGTGAAAAATTCCCATCTGTTCAGCAGCCTTTTAGCTGTCCTACTTCAACAATTATTCTGGGTGTGGTAAGCTACTGTATGACAAATTGTTGGGGTAAATCAAATTCAATGTTTGTAAGCTTTTTATGGAACGAAATATTAGACTGTTAAATGAAATCAAGCTTCTTTGGTAAGGAAATAAAAAATGTGTAAACTAAAAATGTAAAATCAATATAATTACAAAATTCAGACAATACATATCACACAGTGCCCATTGGCCTAAACTATATGCATATGAGCGTAACTCCGAAAATTCTTATTCTGATATATATCTATAAAGCAAAATAATAACATGGAAATCAAACTTGTTACATTATCAAAGATATGCTAGAAATACGAAAAACTGTCAAAGGCCATTGAGAAAAAAGATCAAGGGCAAATAACTCCACTCATTTCAAAGATCTTCATTACGTCTTCTATAATTTCTAAGATTACAAGCAGGCATACGCTTTTTGAATGTTATTGACTGTTCACCATTTGAATTTGAATTTTCTGTTCCATTAATGCTTATGCTACTCTCCATCTCATTTCCAGTTCTACTTTCATCTTCACTTTTTTCTGTGCTAGAAGGAAGAACCAAAATTCCACTATCTGGTGTGCTTACAGATGCTGTTCCATTGGCTGCTTGGCTTGATCCATTCTGCATTATCTTTTTGTTAGGGGTTGTTGGAGGAGCTAAGTCCAAACTACTTGGAAGATCTAAACCAGGGACAAGTGACCCACGGTCTGCGTCGAATAAAAGAGACCCATTATCATCAGTTGAAATGCTGCTGATAGGAATTGCATCACTGACAGCACTACTTATATTTAACTCATTACCAATGTCACTGATACCATTACTTTCACCATAGTTTTTTCCAGACAAAGTGGTATCATTTATAATGTCAGGAAGACAATTTGATCTGCTGCTAGCGCCTTCACTATTGAGATTTCTCCCTGGGTCTCGTGTTTTAACATCGATAACTGATCTCTCTATTTCTGAATCACTGGTATTAGAATCAACTATTTCAGATATAATATGTCCATTCTTTGTCTCTTGTGACCTCTCCTCATCACTATCACTGTTACTTAAACTGGTTCGTTTCCGCTTTGCAGGTAAATGACCATCATCACTACTGGAATCACTATCAGAGGACCACATTAAACGCTTTCCATTCTCAACTTCACCATTATTCTCTCTATACTGTTGCTCTACAGTCTGAGCTTCTTCTTCTGTGTCACTACCATTACCATCATCTTGTTCATCTGACTCTGGTTCAGAATCTGGCTCAGTATTCTGCACCACCATAATAGTATAAGGGGCCATGTACCTTCTACGATATGATGTTCGTCGTCTCACTGACCCTGCATTGTCTTCCATGGCACTTGCAAGTCCTGGTAGATCTCGGGCCTGATGATCTTCAAGAGAATTCTGGCCCATTGGGTGATACAAATACCTGTAAAATAAAATCAGTGTTATGTACATATCTCTCAATATGTAAATGGGTTTAACCCCCAAATTTATGTAATTTGTTAACAATACCATTCTGAACCATAAATATACACATAAACAGTACCTGTTCGAGACTAAATCAAATGAAAAGCAAGGATAATTACTGAGGCAAAATATACACCAACAGGATGAAGGGTAAAGTACAAGGGGAAGATTATGAGCAATATCAAACATTTACTAATACGAGAAAGAAATGCCTTATACCTAATGTAATTGTGAGTACTTACCGCCTTCTGCTTGCAGTAAAGGAACGAAGAAAATGCTGAGCTTTCTTGCGGTGTCTCCTTAAATGCTTACGTTTCCTTTTTGCTCGTTTTGCATTTCTTAGTTTTGCCCTCTTCTTTGCAATCAGACGCATAATCCATTCACTTCCTCCAGATGCCTAGAATTTAAAGACCATTGCCCCTCAGGACTTTCATCTATTTTGGCCTTTCAGATTTGTTTTATTTAAGCAGAATGCCATTTAACATTATAAGAAAAAGAGTGCAAATATGATATTGAAAGGCCATGCTTCTCATATCCATAAAGTTCCACAATCCATGGTCCAGCACTGACTTTCTAGTAAATAATTTCAGTAAAAGCTTATAAAAGATTTTATACAATATATGTTCAGAATGCAACTAAAGGGTGTGGGAACGGGGATTGGAAACCCTCCCCCTCTTGTATTTCAATTTCTAAAATAGGAAACAAAGGGAGAAGTCATGTGGGAAGTGCTCATCCTCCTTGAAGGCTCGGATTGGGGTGTCTGAATGTGTGTGGATGTAACCAAGATGAGAAGAAAGGATAGACAGGTGGTATGTTCGAGGAAAGAAACATAGATGTTCTGGCTCTGAGTGAAATGAAGCCAAAGGGCAAAGTGGAAGAATGAATGAGGAGCATCTTTGGAGAAAAGTTGGGGTTGGTGAGAGGACAAGAGCTAAGGATGGAGTAAGCACTACTCCTGAAGCAAGAGTTGTGGAAGTGTGTGAAAGAGTGTAAGGAAATTCTAGATTGATGTGGATAAAACTGAAAGTGGATGACAAGAGATAAGGAAGTAAGGAAACTACCCATATATCTCCAACATGTTTTTAAAGACAGCTAACATACACAACCAAAGGCAAAAACCCTCACCTCCTTATATCTTGACATGATTTCCAAAAATAAAAACAGGAAAAACACCCAAGCATAGCTTTCTTCTCAAAGGCTCAGACTGAGGCATCTAAAATGCTTATGGATGAAAACAGGATGAGAAGAAGGAAGAGACTGGTGCTATGTTTCAGGAGAGAAACCTGAATAATATGGTTCTGAGTGAAATAAATAGAAGGGGAAGACTGAATAGTTTGGGAATGCTGGGGGTAAACTCTCTGGTTTGTATAAATATGGAAGCAGAGGTGAGAGTGGCACTTCTAATAAAGGAGATGCTATGGGGAAGCGTCAAAGAATAAACAAAGATAGTTTAATATTGATGTGGATAAAAAAAGTACCTACTTAAAAGCAGGTATGAATAAGTACATGTGTATAAATGTATATGTCCATGTATGTATATGTATGTACATGTGTATATGTTGATAAGTATATGCATATGTATGTATACGTGCATGTGAGGGCATTTATGTAAATATATGTGTATATGAGTGGATGGGCCATTCTTCGTCTGTTTCCAGGTGCTACCTCTGATGCAGGAAACGGAAATCAAGTATAATAATAATAATAATAATAATAATAATAATAATAATAATAATAATAATAATAATAATACGTGCATGTGAGGGCATTTATGTAAATATATGTGTTTATGAGTGGATGGGCCATTCTTCGTCTGTTTCCAGGTGCTACCTCACTGATGCAGGAAACGGAAATCAAGTATAACAATAATAATAATGACAATAATAATAATAATAATAATAATAATAATAATAATAATAATAAAAACTAGTCTATAAGAGGTGGGTGACTGTAAGTGTTAAAGCATTTAGCAGCTAGAGAAGTGATGGAGTCAGATCCTGGTGGAAGGGGATCTGAATCTAACAGTGGGTGATATCAGTAACTTGTTGAGTTGTAAAACGTACCTTGTCCCCCTCCTCATCATCATCTTCCTCCTCCTCCTCATCCTCATCATTTTTTGGTGGATCATTATGTGCTTGTCTTCTACGTGGAAGCTGATTTGATCTTTGTCTTGCTTCTTGATGTTCATCAGAACTTTCTTGTCTATGGCCCCCATTTGGCTCTAAAGGAAAATCAAACTATTATGAAAGGCAAAATCTGAGATCTACAGGAAGTTCTTTCAGGAGAGAATGTCACCAGTTACTTAATCATATACAGAGATATTAAGGATCCTTAAAATAATTCATAACTCTAATATACTATCTATCTATCTATCTATCTATATCTCTGATGCCTATTCCCATCTGGAACAACTAACCTTTTAGTGCCTCACCCTTAACAAAACACTAGCATAGGGCAATTCTAGCAGAGTGTTTGCAGAGTCTCATACCTAATGTTCCTACTGACTACATTTACTTAATGTCCCTACCTTATATTCCTACCTACTAATTCTACCTAATGCTCCTGCATAAATGTTCCTAACTACTTCCATCAGTCACTCTTACTATTTTGCCAAAAGGCAGGGCTAGTGCACAGTGCTCCGCAGGAAAATTTAGTTACGAAGAATGAGCTATTTTCACAGCAGGAAAATTAAGAAGAATGAGCTGTCTGAGTTAAGGGTTGTCAAGTGTTATGAATGACAAGAAATAGTAAATTTGTGGACAGAATGCCAGTAGTCCATGTTTGGGGCAAGGCAGAAAGAAAAGACAACTTTTGAAGCACTGGCTCACTATACAGCCATCACAAACCCTCCCAATGCCCAGGCAGGTAATGGTGGTAATATACCTCCCTAATCGTTGGCTACCTACCAACAACTATTTACCTGAAAAATAGTCTAATAACCATGAACTCTAAAATCAAGGTAAATTACATCATTAAGAACACTAAAAATAATATCATAGTACTAAACAACACGATGTAAACTTGCCTCAATGAGAAAATGAAAGATGAAGCAAATCTGGAACAACTTGAAATGTTCAGAGCAAATAAAGCCAAAATCAAACAGGATGTTGCAGAAATATATATGATAAGAAGCTGGAAGACAAGGAGGTACTGAAGATGTCACAATAAATATTAACTGTAGTTTTACTAGGGAAAGTAGCAAAGCAGAACAATTGAGAAAGATAAATGGAACTTGAGACTTTTTTACTTAGAGGAAATTCAGAATGGTAAACACAACCATGGTTCTACTAGGGATAACACTAAGAATTGCATTAGCCTTGATTCCCTTTCTAATGCTGGTATCAGACATTAACTGAGCTGAAAGTATACAATAGTTGGGTGCTCTGCTGACAAAAATAAGTACAGAAAATAACAGGATCAGATAATCAAAAAGAAGTGTATAAAGACATAATTTGTGCGTGCAAATGGGCAAAAGTGAACCTGATGGATCTTAATGAATATAAATTTGAGCAAATAAATCTGGGTACAGTTAACAAAACACTGATCAATCTTTTTGAAGAGTTTTGTGATAATATATTACAAAAGCAAATCTTGTTTAATACCACCCCCATTTTCATAATGTATGGTGATGTGTAAACCATGTAGTCTGGCTGTGGATAGTAGGTTCTGGTTTTAGTGCATTATAACATGATAGCTAGAGAACGTGTAAATGTAATTAAGGCCACTATTTATCTGTTCCTGAAGCTACCTTACCAAGGCAGGAGGAACAGTTAAGTAAGAGAAAAAATAAATTTCTATCATTTCCATCACCTTTCAATTTCCTCCACCAGCTAGGGTCTACATGTCAAAGATTCACACCTTTTACCCTCATGAATGTTAAGGCCCTGAACTCTCAAAATCTTAAACACCCCATCCTTTCATCTTGAATTTGGCTTCTCCTTATCCCCTCCACTATTGAAATGCCTAAATACAAAAATCTGCGTATCATCAAAATAAACCTATAAATCTGTGCATTAAAAATAAACCTATAAATCTATACATTAAAGCTACAAATCTGTGCATTATGAAAATAAACATCAATCCATGCATTAAAAATAAATGTATAAATCCATGCATTATAAAAAGCCGAGCAACTGCAAAGATTTTGGAGCCTTAATGTGAACAGCACCTTAAAATAAAACTAAAAACCTGTGGGTCTGACTACCCAGGCAAACAGGTGCAGCCTATGATAATATCAGAGTCAAGATACAGGCAGGTTGCATCAAAAGCTTTCTTTTATCTACTGATAATCTGATGTTCAGCAGGCCCCTGCCCTCAAAAAATGAAATAATGCTTCAGCACATTTCCCAATTACGAAGACATAACTATCATACATTATTGATTACCCTGGAAAGATGTATCCTCATCACTTAAATGCTGATGCAGCGGCTAAAGTTCAACTCTTCATCATACACTCTCCTTTAATTACCCACAGTTCTGGTGCTCTCACTCTCCTGGTTAAGACTACCAGGAAGACATCATCTCTTATATCTAAGTATTATAACAAACCCAGTAGCATACACAGTCCTATCATTCTCTTTTTAAATGATTTCCATAATCCATCAATTTGGGACAGACCTGTATATTTTAATCTTTTTCTCTGCAAATCCTATTTAGTTCAACAGAGTAAAGTGAATGAAAACAAATCATCCTTTTTCAATACATTCATTACAACAAAGAAGAATGTGAATTATTGGTATATAAATTAAGTCTTTGCTCAGAAAATAACACTGTCTAGAATACAATATCATTTCATGTTTACATGGATAGCACTGTGTTTAGACTTTTGCCACAGGTGGAAAGCGTCACAACTCCATCAAATTATCAGTCTGTGACACATGAAATTAGGCCAGTCCACAAATTCTTACATTAAATTTAATGCACACAGATTGAGAAACAATACTTGTCTATGTGGATTATAGATGCAGTAGCATTTGTTTGGAAAATAAATAATGTAACTGTAATAAATAAACACAATAAAGGCAGCATCTTTTCATTTGCCAAATTATGATACATAGTCTACCACATTTAATTTCAGGTCACAGGAAGGTCAGCCACTACAGTAACTATACTCATAAAACAATAACTAAAAACTGGTGAATAATATTAGATAGTTGAAACTGGCCAATATCTTGAACTTTTAGCTCAATAGTAAAACTTAAAAAAGCTTAAAGCATAAAATTCACTGAATACCCTTTACAATTTCACTTGTTTTCAAATCTATGTAAAAACTAAATTCTTAAAATTTTAGAATTATGCATGGTAACTACACATAATAAAAAAATATATGTATATGAACTCTCTTAATGCAGAGTGAAAAATTCCCATCTGTTCAGCAGCCTTTTAGCTGTCCTACTTCAACAATTATTCTGGGTGTGGTAAGCTACTGTATGACAAATTGTTGGGGTAAATCAAATTCAATGTTTGTAAGCTTTTTATGGAACGAAATATTAGACTGTTAAATGAAATCAAGCTTCTTTGGTAAGGAAATAAAAAATGTGTAAACTAAAAATGTAAAATCAATATAATTACAAAATTCAGACAATACATATCACACAGTGCCCATTGGCCTAAACTATATGCATATGAGCGTAACTCCGAAAATTCTTATTCTGATATATATCTATAAAGCAAAATAATAACATGGAAATCAAACTTGTTACATTATCAAAGATATGCTAGAAATACGAAAAACTGTCAAAGGCCATTGAGAAAAAAGATCAAGGGCAAATAACTCCACTCATTTCAAAGATCTTCATTACGTCTTCTATAATTTCTAAGATTACAAGCAGGCATACGCTTTTTGAATGTTATTGACTGTTCACCATTTGAATTTGAATTTTCTGTTCCATTAATGCTTATGCTACTCTCCATCTCATTTCCAGTTCTACTTTCATCTTCACTTTTTTCTGTGCTAGAAGGAAGAACCAAAATTCCACTATCTGGTGTGCTTACAGATGCTGTTCCATTGGCTGCTTGGCTTGATCCATTCTGCATTATCTTTTTGTTAGGGGTTGTTGGAGGAGCTAAGTCCAAACTACTTGGAAGATCTAAACCAGGGACAAGTGACCCACGGTCTGCGTCGAATAAAAGAGACCCATTATCATCAGTTGAAATGCTGCTGATAGGAATTGCATCACTGACAGCACTACTTATATTTAACTCATTACCAATGTCACTGATACCATTACTTTCACCATAGTTTTTTCCAGACAAAGTGGTATCATTTATAATGTCAGGAAGACAATTTGATCTGCTGCTAGCGCCTTCACTATTGAGATTTCTCCCTGGGTCTCGTGTTTTAACATCGATAACTGATCTCTCTATTTCTGAATCACTGGTATTAGAATCAACTATTTCAGATATAATATGTCCATTCTTTGTCTCTTGTGACCTCTCCTCATCACTATCACTGTTACTTAAACTGGTTCGTTTCCGCTTTGCAGGTAAATGACCATCATCACTACTGGAATCACTATCAGAGGACCACATTAAACGCTTTCCATTCTCAACTTCACCATTATTCTCTCTATACTGTTGCTCTACAGTCTGAGCTTCTTCTTCTGTGTCACTACCATTACCATCATCTTGTTCATCTGACTCTGGTTCAGAATCTGGCTCAGTATTCTGCACCACCATAATAGTATAAGGGGCCATGTACCTTCTACGATATGATGTTCGTCGTCTCACTGACCCTGCATTGTCTTCCATGGCACTTGCAAGTCCTGGTAGATCTCGGGCCTGATGATCTTCAAGAGAATTCTGGCCCATTGGGTGATACAAATACCTGTAAAATAAAATCAGTGTTATGTACATATCTCTCAATATGTAAATGGGTTTAACCCCCAAATTTATGTAATTTGTTAACAATACCATTCTGAACCATAAATATACACATAAACAGTACCTGTTCGAGACTAAATCAAATGAAAAGCAAGGATAATTACTGAGGCAAAATATACACCAACAGGATGAAGGGTAAAGTACAAGGGGAAGATTATGAGCAATATCAAACATTTACTAATACGAGAAAGAAATGCCTTATACCTAATGTAATTGTGAGTACTTACCGCCTTCTGCTTGCAGTAAAGGAACGAAGAAAATGCTGAGCTTTCTTGCGGTGTCTCCTTAAATGCTTACGTTTCCTTTTTGCTCGTTTTGCATTTCTTAGTTTTGCCCTCTTCTTTGCAATCAGACGCATAATCCATTCACTTCCTCCAGATGCCTAGAATTTAAAGACCATTGCCCCTCAGGACTTTCATCTATTTTGGCCTTTCAGATTTGTTTTATTTAAGCAGAATGCCATTTAACATTATAAGAAAAAGAGTGCAAATATGATATTGAAAGGCCATGCTTCTCATATCCATAAAGTTCCACAATCCATGGTCCAGCACTGACTTTCTAGTAAATAATTTCAGTAAAAGCTTATAAAAGATTTTATACAATATATGTTCAGAATGCAACTAAAGGGTGTGGGAACGGGGATTGGAAACCCTCCCCCTCTTGTATTTCAATTTCTAAAATAGGAAACAAAGGGAGAAGTCATGTGGGAAGTGCTCATCCTCCTTGAAGGCTCGGATTGGGGTGTCTGAATATGTGTGGATGTAACCAAGATGAGAAGAAAGGATAGACAGGTGGTATGTTCGAGGAAAGAAACATAGATGTTCTGGCTCTGAGTGAAATGAAGCCAAAGGGCAAAGTGGAAGAATGAATGAGGAGCATCTTTGGAGAAAAGTTGGGGTTGGTGAGAGGACAAGAGCTAAGGATGGAGTAAGCACTACTCCTGAAGCAAGAGTTGTGGAAGTGTGTGAAAGAGTGTAAGGAAATTCTAGATTGATGTGGATAAAACTGAAAGTGGATGACAAGAGATAAGGAAGTAAGGAAACTACCCATATATCTCCAACATGTTTTTAAAGACAGCTAACATACACAACCAAAGGCAAAAACCCTCACCTCCTTATATCTTGACATGATTTCCAAAAATAAAAACAGGAAAAACACCCAAGCATAGCTTTCTTCTCAAAGGCTCAGACTGAGGCATCTAAAATGCTTATGGATGAAAACAGGATGAGAAGAAGGAAGAGACTGGTGCTATGTTTCAGGAGAGAAACCTGAATAATATGGTTCTGAGTGAAATAAATAGAAGGGGAAGACTGAATAGTTTGGGAATGCTGGGGGTAAACTCTCTGGTTTGTATAAATATGGAAGCAGAGGTGAGAGTGGCACTTCTAATAAAGGAGATGCTATGGGGAAGCGTCAAAGAATAAACAAAGATAGTTTAATATTGATGTGGATAAAAAAAGTACCTACTTAAAAGCAGGTATGAATAAGTACATGTGTATAAATGTATATGTCCATGTATGTATATGTATGTACATGTGTATATGTTGATAAGTATATGCATATGTATGTATACGTGCATGTGAGGGCATTTATGTAAATATATGTGTATATGAGTGGATGGGCCATTCTTCGTCTGTTTCCAGGTGCTACCTCACTGATGCAGGAAACGGAAATCAAGTATAATAATAATAATAATAATAATAATAATAATAATAATAATAATAATAATAATAATAATACGTGCATGTGAGGGCATTTATGTAAATATATGTGTTTATGAGTGGATGGGCCATTCTTCGTCTGTTTCCAGGTGCTACCTCACTGATGCAGGAAACGGAAATCAAGTATAACAATAATAATAATGATAATAATAATAATAATAATAATAATAATAATAATAATAATAATAAAAACTAGTCTATAAGAGGTGGGTGACTGTAAGTGTTAAAGCATTTAGCAGCTAGAGAAGTGATGGAGTCAGATCCTGGTGGAAGGGGATCTGAATCTAACAGTGGGTGATATCAGTAACTTGTTGAGTTGTAAAACGTACCTTGTCCCCCTCCTCATCATCATCTTCCTCCTCCTCCTCATCCTCATCATTTTTTGGTGGATCATTATGTGCTTGTCTTCTACGTGGAAGCTGATTTGATCTTTGTCTTGCTTCTTGATGTTCATCAGAACTTTCTTGTCTATGGCCCCCATTTGGCTCTAAAGGAAAATCAAACTATTATGAAAGGCAAAATCTGAGATCTACAGGAAGTTCTTTCAGGAGAGAATGTCACCAGTTACTTAATCATATACAGAGATATTAAGGATCCTTAAAATAATTCATAACTCTAATATACTATCTATCTATCTATCTATCTATATCTCTGATGCCTATTCCCATCTGGAACAACTAACCTTTTAGTGCCTCACCCTTAACAAAACACTAGCATAGGGCAATTCTAGCAGAGTGTTTGCAGAGTCTCATACCTAATGTTCCTACTGACTACATTTACTTAATGTCCCTACCTTATATTCCTACCTACTAATTCTACCTAATGCTCCTGCATAAATGTTCCTAACTACTTCCATCAGTCACTCTTACTATTTTGCCAAAAGGCAGGGCTAGTGCACAGTGCTCACCGCAGGAAAATCTAGAGTAACAAAGAATGAGCTGCATGAGTTAAGTGTTGTCAAATGTTATGTATGACAAGGAGAGACTATATAATTGTGGACAGAATGTTTGTAGTCCATGTGTGGGTGACGCAGAGAGAAAAACTTGACAACCACCTCCTCCTAAAGTATTTTCTTGTTCTCCCCAAAGTTCATTGATACTCCCTTACCCCATCTCTCATTCTGCCCATTCTCTCAACTCTCATACCTTTCTCCTGACCTGCTGCTTGCTCTTATAATTTCCCTAATCAATGCATCCCTTCCCTAGAGATACTGACTATAAACCTCCCTTTACTCTAAATGACAACTTAACTTCTTCAATCCAACACTCGCTACTCTTTCTTATACTTTCACATTCCACCTTCTGCATACCAAATACTTCACCCAGACATATAAGCACTACTTCCTGTGATACCCTCCATTCCTCCTCCACTCCCCTTATATCATCTATTCTCAACCCTATGCCATTCCTCACTCAATATCTCGATATCTCATACTATCTTCTCAAAAGCCATTTTTTCAAGGATGCTCGCTTTTATCACCTCTTCACACATCATTTCCTCTCTTCCCAAACCAATCACAAATTTTTACATTCCCCTCCACCAAGAAATACTCATACATTACAAATGCTGCCTCTAAGCATGTTCACATTCCAAAACCACTCCATTGCATGCCTGTCAATCAGCACATAATCCAACTGAGCCTGATAACCCCCAGTACCATTCACCAAAGTAAACTTACATATGCAACTTTTTAAAACCATATATTCCCAATTGCCATTCCTCATTCAGCAAACAATTTAACACTTTGTTTCTCAACTTCAAGTAATGGGACCTCAAGTCTCCTGTTATATTCTCAATAACCTCACTTGGGACCTTATGTCTTTGAATCATATCCTTAATTCCCACATTACCTATCCTTGGATTCAAGTACCCTAATACTATTGCATCATAATTGCCAAAGCATTCATTCAACACCTCTTAAAATATACTACTTGGTGCATAAGCACTAAGAATCATCCACCTCTCATGAATTACTTTATTTCTCAACTACATCGATCATAAACTCACTTCCATATACTTTTTAACACAGTCCCAAAACTTCTTTATCATATGTGCCACCCTCTCTATTGCAAATATTAACTCAATTCAGTATAATACAATGATCGTAAGTTTTAATAATATTTTTTTACAGTATCATTGTTTAAGTACTTACCAGGGATTTCAGCAAGCAATATAAATCAAAACACAGGCAAGACAGTTGCCTTCACAGAATTCATATAACAAAACATTATATGGAAAAATCATTACCATCATCTTCTGAATCATTATCATCAGATTGTGATGTAACAATAGAGAGAGATGATTGCGTTGTTGTAGTTTCTGTATCATCATCATCTTGCCCTGAGATTTGTGCATCATTATCAAGATCATCAGAGAGATCAGTGTTGGAGGTCCAGCCTTCTACCTCTCTCTGTACTAAGGAGTCGAAGAAGGCCATCATGCGAGGGTCCTCATCTGTGCTGCCATGGCTATAGTCATGATTCACATCCTGTTAAAGGATTACTTAGATGAATAACACATGTATACTATTACATGACACGTCCTACTATTGCATATGAAGCTTCTTTAAGTACTAGTACATCAAACCTCCACAAAACATCTTTACAAATACTTTTAAGCAAATAGCTTCAGAAACTTAAACATTCTAAATAATATGTGTATCTGCACACAACCTCAAAGCCTACATTCTAAATGCCCAACTAATCATCAATAACACAAACATACAGGTATTTCAATGGTAGACCAACTCCTCTTGAAAAGTTGAAAACTAATCAGCAATGCTCTCCCCCTAACAGTCACTCTCACAATTACAGTGTTTTATCAGAGTTACAGCAGTCAGGAGCAACCAATACTACCTCTCATCTTTTGGAGAAATTATATGAGAAGACCACAACTTGCACCATGCTTATGATACAAGTATGAAGAAAGGGGATCAAGTATCAAAAAAATATATTTATACATACATATGAATATATAAATATATCATCCTTGGGGATAGGAGAGAAAGAATGCTTCCCACATATTCCCTGCGTGTCATAAAAGGCGACTAAAAGGGAAGGGAGTGGGGGGCTGGAAATCCTTCCCTCGTTTTTTTTACTTTCCCCCCAAAAAAGAGGAACAGAGAAGGGGGCTAAGGTGAGAATATTCCCTCTAAGGCTCAGTCCTCTGTTCTAAACGCTACCTTGCCAACACAGGACATGGCAAATATGTTTGAAAAAATATCTATTTATTTATTCATTCATCATACTTGATAGCAGTTTCCCATGTCAGCAAGGCAGCGCAAGGAAACAGATGAAGAACGGCCCATATACTCATATATGGGCTGGTGACTGAGTTTGGTAAAGTGTGTGAAGGAAGAAAGTTAAGAGTAAATGTGAATAAGAGCAAGGTTATTAGGTACAGTAGGGTTGAGGGTCAAGTCAATTGGGAGGTGAGTTTGAATGGAGAAAAACTGGAGGAAGTGAAGTGTTTTAGATATCTGGGAGTGGATCTGGCAGCGGATGGAACCATGGAAGCGGAAGTGGATCATAGGGTGGGGGAGGGGGCGAAAATTCTGGGAGCCTTGAAGAATGTGTGGAAGTCGAGAACATTATCTCGGAAAGCAAAAATGGGTATGTTTGAAGGAATAGTGGTTCCAACAATGTTGTATGGGTTGCGAGGCATGGGCTATGGATAGAGTGGTGCGCAGGAGGATGGATGTGCTGGAAATGAGATGTTTGAGGACAATGTGTGGTGTGAGGTGGTTTGATCGAGTAAGTAACGTAAGGGTAAGAGAGATGTGTGGAAATAAAAAGAGCGTGGTTGAGAGAGCAGAAGAGGGTGTTTTGAAATGGTTTGGGCACATGAAGAGAATGAGTGAGGAAAGATTGACCAAGAGGATATATGTGACGGAGGTGGAGGGAACGAGGAGAAGAGGGAGACCAAATTGGGGGTGGAAAGATGGAGTGAAAAAGATTTTGTGTGATCGGGGCCTGAACATGCAGGAGGGTGAAAGGAGGGCAAAGAATAGAGTGAATTGGAGCGATGTGGTATACCGGGGTTGACGTGCTCAGTGGATTGAATCAAGGCATGTGTATGGGGGTGGGTTGGGCCATTTCTTTCGTCTGTTTCCTTGCGCTACCTCGCAAACGCGGGAGACAGCGGCAAAAAAAAAAAAAAAAAAAAAAAAAAATATAGTGGAAGACCAGATTGGAGGTGGAGGGGTGGAGTGAAAGAGATTTTGTGTGATCGGGGCCTGAACATGCAGGAGGGTGAAAGGAGGGCAAGGAATAGAGTGAATTGGATCGATGTGGTATACCGGGGTTGACGTGCTGTCAGTGGACTGAATCAGGGCATGCGAAGCGTCTGGGGTAAACCATGGAAAGCTGTGTAGGTATGTATATTTGCGTGTGTGGACGTATGTATATACATGTGTATGGGGGTGGGTAGGGCCATTTCTTTCGTCTGTTTCCTTGCGCTACCTCGCAAACACGGGAGACAGCGGCAAAAAAAAAAATATATATATATATATATATATATATATATATATATATATATATATATATATATTTTTTTTTTTGCTTTGTCGCTGTCTCCAGCGTTTGCGAGGTAGCGCAAGGAAACAGACGAAAGAAATGGCCCAACCCACCCCCATACACATGCCTTGATTCAATCCACTGACAGCACGTCAACCCCGGTATACCACATCGCTCCAATTCACTCTATTCTTTGCCCTCCTTTCACCCTCCTGCATGTTCAGGCCCCGATCACACAAAATCTTTTTCACTCCATCTTTCCACCTCCAATTTGGTCTCCCTCTTCTCCTTGTTCCCTCCACCTCCGTCACATATATCCTCTTGGTCAATCTTTCCTCACTCATTCTCTCCATGTGACCAAACCATTTCAAAACACCCATACACATACACATACACATACATATACGTATCAACATACACAGATATATACATATATACACTTGTACATATTCATACTTGCTTGCCCTCGTCCATTCCTAGCGACACCCGGCCCGACAGGAAACAGCATCTCTAGCGAGGTAGCAGTCAAGAACAGATGACTGACCTTTAGAGGAAAAACCCCTCACCTGGCCCCCCATCTCTGTTCCTTCTTTTCAAAAAGTAAAGCTGGAGGGGAGGATTTCCAGCTCCCTGCTCTAACCCCTTTTAGACACCTTCCACAAGCAAGGAGTAGGTGAGAAGATTCTTTCTCCCCTATCCCTAGGGAACAAGACTAACAAGGGAGATCATGGTAAATAATACCAAAATGACCACCTACTTGGACTGTGGACCAACCATCATGATCAGGATTCAAACTTATGTGAGCTTGACCCCAGACAAACTGAGAATACATCACTGTCAGGAATGCTAACAGTTATATCACTGATGTCTGTTTACTTTCACCCTTTTACCATTTCTCATTCATGCTTGCCATACATCTCTACACACAGGCCATCTATCTAAGTTTCCTTGCTTTCACCACTGTTTTACATTTCATTTTCTCTCCCTAAACTCACCATTAACTTTCACTTTACGTGGAAAAAATTATTGACCCACTCCATTTTACCCATCTGCAGAATGTTATCAAAATCTACAGTTCAACTTCACGGTCTACATCCTATCATCACCATCAACAATGTATTATTACTACAAACATCATGTTTCAATATCTATGCATCTCTCCTGCCTTATCAATATCCTCCACTCTTGTCTTCCTCTGTTTCTGCTATTCAAATATCCTTCTTTCATGAAACACATAACTCCTGCTGTACCTACATTAACAGATCAAGCTCTGAGCAGCTAGTGTCCTATCTTCAGATAACTTTTTACTCTAAACACATTAAAAAATCTTTCAATGTTCGAAACCTATGGTATATATCTTAAAACATCAATCATGGCAGAATGTACATGGAGGTGCATCTGATACTGACCATATAAGACCACACAGCAGACCGAAGGAATGCCAAGCATTGCTGACTACCCATAGTGGCATCTTTATAAGGACTACTGATTCTTTACAGTTTCTGAAATAAAATACAAATATTTTACATTCCCTTTCTTGTCATCATCCCAAGACATACCCCAACTACCTGGCCACTCTCCATAACAAGTCCTATGTACTCCTCATGTGTGTACACTCTTCTTGTCATGCAACTTCCTGAGGTGCTCGTCCTTAAACTTCCTATGGATCCAGGCAGGGATAATCCACTCCAAAGCTGTTGGAAGAATGGGTCATTACAAATTGTTCTGAGAATCTGTACAAAGAAACTATGTTAAGATTTAACATTAATAATGAAGTGATTGTTGTTAACTGGGTCTGTAATCACATAGTAATTTGAGTATAAGATGAGGCATTGCTAAAATCGTTTGATGGATTAACTTCTCTTTCTATATCAACAATGTCCCAGAGCATTCTGTCCTGTATTCTGCCCTTTTTCTCTTTTTTATCAGTATTCTTTTTATAACATTTAACCACTTCAATCATATTTTCATTATTCAAATTGGCAGTCTTTCAATTCTTTCAAATCCACACCATCTTGTTTTACTCAATCTCTATTTGATCTTATCACAACTACTTTTATAACCTCACAGACAGAATTTCCCTTAAAGGCAAGCATAACCTACTGAAGTTTAACACCCATAAAAACCCAATTTCTTCCCATCTTCTCTGTAAAAATCCATGTTACTTCCATGGCTCTGATTATATACTAATCACAACAAACATACTTGATATCACTATAAAATCTACTCTATCTGTATTTTATGCACCAAATGAAGCAAAATTATTTTTGGTGAATTTTTGAAATGGATGATGCATATAGTAGGACAGGAGTGCAAGCACAGGTTTTTTGGATGACATAATATGCATCACTAGAGCATGAGTTTAGTAAGTATTTTAGATGAGGCTATATGCAGCATTAAAATATTAGAGTAAAATACTGCAGCAACGGAACTTAATGCTCCCTTCATAATGACAATTCTATCAAATATATGAAAGCTCCAACAACAAAAACCTTTTTAACATCTGATGATATCCTATCTTAATTTTATCGTTTCTTAATCAAATGTTTATTGTTAGAAAAGATATCAGAACAGTTTCTAACAATCTAAAACTGTCTTATTACACCCACACCCTGTTTCTCCTTAAAAGAAACCACTGACAAAGGACATGACTAGCAGTACTCCCATACTGCAACCATCCACACAACTACAACAGTCAGACATAACCATTTCCATGGTATCTATGGAGTCAACAAAGCAATTCACTCATATACTCTCAAGTCAGCTGGATTCTAAAACATCTTTAAAATTACATTATATAATTCTTTGTCTCTACTCAATCATGTTCAAAGTCATATCTTTAATTTCTAAATCAAATATTTGCATTACTTTATTCCTAAAGCAAAATTCAAACATACCTTTACAATTTTCTCCACTCCTGAGGATGCTATGATAAAGTTCTGTGGGTTGAAACGCACTTGGTTTACAATGGAACGATGACCTTTTAATACCATGTGAGCTTCAGATACAAAGTGTTCTGTTGAAAGAAAGATATTAGTGTTTTAAATGGACTGAACTTGGGCATGTGAAACGTCTTGGGTAAACCATAGAAAGGTCTGTGAAGCCTGCACGTGGATAGCGAGCTGTGGTTTGGTGTATTACATAACAGCTTGAGACTGAGTGTGAATGAATGTGGCCTTTTTTGTCTGTTTTCCTGACGCTACCTTGCTGAAGTGAGGGGCAGCGATGCTGTTTCCTGTGTGGCAGGGTAGCGACAGGGATGGATGAAGGCAAGCAAGTATGAATATGTATATGAGCATATATGTATATGTCTGTGTATGTGTATGCATTATCCCTGGGGACAAGGGAGAAAGAATACTTCCCACGTATTCCCTGCGTGTCGTCGAAGGCGACTAAAAGGGGAAGGAGCGGAGGGCTGGAAATCGTCCCCTCCCACTTTTAATTTTCCAAAAGAAGGAACAGAGAAGGGGGCAAAGTGAGGATATTCCTTCTAAGACTGTCTTCTGTTCTTAACGCTACCTCTCTAAGGCATGAAATGGCAAATATGTATGAAAAAAGATGTGCATGAATATGTATGTATATGAGTATATGTTGACATGTATATGTATGTATATGTGCATATATGGGTGTTTATGTATACATATATGTGTGTGTGTGTGTGTGTGTGTGTGTGTGTGTGTGTGTGTGTGTGTGTGTGGATAGGCCATTCTTCATCTTTTTCCCGGTGCAACCCCGCTGACGTGGGAAACAATGATTCAGTATAATAACAATAATAATAATAATAATAATTAAAAATATAGACACACATGATAAGCTGCTTACCCTTAACCAATTATTACTTCATGCTTGTTAACTTTCAAAGGAGGAAAAGGCCATTTCGTATTGAATAAAAAAATCTGAATAATAATGCATAAAACTGCATTTCTCTTACGGTAATTCTCAGAGCAATGACTTCACCATTAGTTTTAACAAGTTTATCCCAAAGAGATTAATCTCCATAGCCTCCAAAAATAAGATTAACTTTCTTTAAAAACTTTTTTTCCTGATTTACTTGTCTTTAAGGCTTAACATCAGTAACAAGATCTTCCAAAAAAACCACTTAATATTCCCTAATACAATAAACTTTGGTATCATATTGACAAAAAGGTGTGCAAAATGAATGTACAATATAAAGAGGCTGTAGTTTACAACCAAATTCAGCTAAACATATGATCGAGTGGCAATTTCTAAGACTGAGCACTTAAGCAATATGGTTTAAATGGTGGAAGGGATTTACAGAGGGAAGTCTCTTGTTCTTGTTTGTTAGAAATGAATACACAGTATAGATTTTCATGTTTGCATTAAATAAGTCATCTTTGGAGGGCTGCATCACTATCAGATGACAAAACAGAGTGCAGTCTCATCAAAGAAATCCTCATTTCAAAAGGTCCATCCTATCCCTGCTAATAAGTGTAGCATAGTCTTGGAGCTGAAGGAAGACCTGGAACTGAGGTTGTTCTTGAGTAAATATAGATAAATGAATACATGAATAATGAATATATAAATACAAAAAGAGTTAGTCACTATTTGCAGATGAAATCGCTCAGGAGACAGATTTTTCTAAAAGAGAAACTTTAGAAGCTGGTGTCTGTTGTTGGGAGAGTGTGTGAAATAAGACAGTTGAGAGTTCAATTTGAAAAAAGTAAGGTTATCAGGTTTAGCAGTAGAGAGAATCAGGTTGGTGTGAGTGTGAATTTGAATGGAAAACCTGGAGGATTGGGGATAGGGGAGAAAGAATATTTCCCACGTATTCCCTGCATGTCGTAGAAGGCGACTAAAAGGGGAGGGAGCGGGGGGGCTGGAAATCCTCCCCTCTTGTTTTTTTTTTAATTTTCCAAAAGAAGGAACAGAGAAGGGGGCCAGGTGAGGATATTCCCTCAGAGGCCCAGTCCTCTGTTCTTAACGCTACCTTGCTGATGTGGGAAATGGCGAATAGTTTGAAAGGAAAGAAAGAAAATAATAATGATAATAATAATAATAATAATAATAATAATAACAATAATAATAATAATAATAATAAAAATAACAATAATAACATCAATAATAATAATAATAATAATAATAATAATAATAATAAGAAGAAGAAGAAGAAGAAGAAGAAGAGTTAGGAGAAGAAGAAGGCAAATAAAACAGATTAAATACAAGGAGTTTTACATGACATTCAGCACTTACCTGAACTATTGCTTTCTGGGATTTTCCACATGTAGAGGTTAAAGTCATCTGAACCTGAGAGAACAAACTGATCGTTGTCACCAGCAAAACAGCAGCTTTTCATTGTGCATGAATTGTAGTAGTGTTCAGCATCAAACTGGAAATAATCAGAATTGTTATGAAACAAATTTTGCAGATGATAAAATCCAGTGATGCAGGAGTTCACAAAGAGTAAGTCATAAACACACAAAAATGCAGCTTGGTGTGAACTTAGACTTTACAATAACTCTATGATCAATATTGAAAAAAATATTAGAGAAATATGCTCTGAGCTCAAAACTCAATCAATTTCTGGCTTGGGCTTCATTTAGGTATCATTTCTGGAGTAACATCATCCAGAATATTAAACATACAGAACATGTGGCAATTCAAAGGAACAAAAAATACCTTAAGAGAAATTTTCCCTCTATTGGGTTAGTTATACAGTGGGATTATACAATATCAATGTGGTCTATCAATGCCTATAGAACATTTAACCAAACTGCCAGGAACTGACTATCCTTCACGTAGATGACTGACTACTGAAAAATGTCTGGCCACAGATAGTTATTCATGGCCAATCAGTAAGATGATGTGCTGCCTCTGAAACTAGCATTTATATCCACTCTAGAAAACAGGAATCAAGGACTAGCTGACTCAAAGACCCAATTCCCACTTCAGTATATAAAACTTAATCTTTTTCATCAAGCAGCATGGAAAACTCATGCATTCTTTGCACATGTATATAGTGAATGAATGAGAACTTGACAAAGAGGATATACTTATCAGAAGTGGAGGCAACAAGAAAGGGGAGATCAAACTGGAGATGGAGGGATGAAGTGAACAAGATTCTGAGTGTCTGGGACCTGAACATGCATGTAGGTGAAAGGCATGTATTGGATAGAGTGAAATGGAGTGATATGGTATACAGGGGGTGACGTACTGTCCATGGACAGAACCATAAAACAGCCAAGGGAAACCATGGAAAGGCATGTGGGGCCTGGTTGTGGATTGGGGGCTGTGCTTTTGGAGCATTACACATGACAGCAAGAGATGCTTTTTCTTTGTCTATTCCTGGTGCTACCTCACTGACGTAAGAAAAAACAAGTATGAAAGAGAGAAAAGGAATACACAATACCTGACAGATGGGTTTTGAGCTATGAGTGTTGTAAAGAACAGGGGGAAGTCTTCTCCTCAGTGCAATTATTTGGTTGCCTGTTCTGTTGAACCTTGCACACATGGATGACTGTGCACACCTCTTCTCTCCATATCTTAATACAGGTCTGTAAATATGTAAAACAACTATAAACAATTGTACATGAAGAGATAGAACTGGTAATTAGTTCAGTATAAAAAGAAGTATATGGTAGACCAACACATTCTCAATCACAGATTGCGCAAAATTTACCACAACAGTGGTGAACTAGCTCTAATCAAAATACTATCATAACCCCTTTCTCTGTCCCTTCTCTTGGAAAATTAAAAACAGGAGATAAGGATTTCCAGCCCTATATTTATCAACTCATTTATCTATTTATCATACTTGATTGCCATTTCCTGTGTCAGCGAGGTAGCGCAGGAAACAGATGGCCCATCCATTCATATACAAATATATATACGTAAATGACCATACATGCACATATACATTATCATCATTATATTTGAGTGTGTATGTGTGTGTGAGCGGATGTTTCTTTCTATGTTTGTATCCTGGCACTACCTCACTAACACTGGAAACGGTGCTCAAGTATGAAATACTATCATTATCATTAATATCATTATCACTATTATTAACAGTGTTACTATCATTATCATTACAATTATCATTACTATAATTATTATTTCTAAAATTAATCTTAAATAGTAAACAGCAAAATATTTCAATATAACATACTGTACTTACACTCTAGGTTTTCGTACATCCCATAAAGAAACACCTTCCCGAGAATTAGCAGTAACTACAAACATTGATTCTATTGGATGGAACTGTACAGCATGGAAGGCGTCATGGTAACGCGCTAAACACACAGGATCTGAAAAAGAGAAAGTGTGATCTGATGCTTTTATAAATAACCAATAAATAAATAATTAAAAAAACATAAGGGAAATAATATATTACACATCCCTGATCCTATAACTTTCTTTTACTATGCACAACTTCCACAAGTTTCTACCAATCTAGGAACAAATATGCCAATTCCCTCAACCAGAGTAGAACGATGCAAGTAGTTTCTTTCGTGCACTATGGCAACAAACACTCTAAAAATTCTTCACTTGCTTCCACTCACAGACATACTCCTTGGTTACTGCATTGGCTCTCTTTCCTTTGTCTATGCTATCGCTTCAATTTTACTCCTAGGAACTGAATGTTTGTGTCCTTGCCATTAATCAAAACCATATAATACACAGCATGTCATTATGTTTCATGGATACTGCCCACAACCACTGTGATGTCTGTTTCTTTTCCTACATTGCTAAGGCTTTGGAACTCATTACTTTCTGAAGTCTTTCATAATAGCTATGAACTGCTCCTATTCAAACAGCATATATTTTTAATTTCTCCTAAACGCTTTGATCTCTTGCCTATTCTCTCCCTAGCTCTTTAACTCTTTAGACCTATTTTATGTTTCATTTGAGGTCTGGTGTGGATGATGTTTTTTGTCTGTGACTGGAGCCTTCAAAATAATAAAGAAAATATCCAGAGTATTCCTGTTTTCATAAAATTTTCACATATATATATGGGGGATGCTATTTCATGTAAGGAGGGGTCACAATGGGAATGGATGAAGGCAGCAAATATGAATATGTACATGTGAATATAAGTATACATCTGTGTATGTATATGTATGTATACGGTGAAATGTATAGGTATGTATATGTGCGTGTGTGGGAGTTTATATATATATATACAGGTGTATGTGGATGTGTTGGGCCATTCTTTTCTCTGTTTCCTTGTGCTACCTCGCTAACGCAGGAGATGGCAATTAAGAATAATAAGTAAATAAATAAATACATAAAAATATAATATCATTATATTTTTTTCTTTTCTTTCAAACTGTTCGCCATTTCCCGCATTAGCGAGGTAGCGTTAAGAACAGAGGACTGGGCCTTTGAGGGAATACCCTCACCTGGCCCAATTCTCTGTTCCTTCTTTTGGAAAAAAAAAAAAAAAAAAAAAAAAAAAACGAGAGGGGAGGATTTCCAGCCCCCCGCTCCCTCCCCTTTTAGTCGCCTTTTACGACACGCAGGGAATACGTGGGAAGTATTCTTTGTCCCCTATCCCCAGGGATATTATATTATATTATATTATATTATATTACATTATATCATATTATATCATACTTTGTCGCTATCTCCCGTGTTAACGAGGTAGCGCAAGGAAACAGATGAAAGAATGGCCCAATCCACCCACATACACATGTATATACATACACGTCCACACACTTTCAGAAGTGGTAGAGGATGTGCGGTTCAGGTGTTTGCTTTGAAGAATGTATGTGAGAAATACTTAGAAAAGAAAATGGATTTGTATGTAGCATTTATGGATCTGGAGAAGGCATATGATAGAGTTGATAGAGATGCTCTGTGGAAGGTATTAAGAATATATGGTGTGGGAGGCAAGTTGTTAGAAGCAGTGAAAAGTTTTTATCGAGGATGTAAGGCATGTGTACGTGTAGGAAGAGAGGAAAGTGATTGGTTCTCAGTGAATGTAGGTTTGTGGCAGGGGTGTGTGATGTCTCCATGGTTGTTTAATTTGTTTATGGATGGGGTTGTTAGGGAGGTGAATGCAAGAGTTTTGGAAAGAAGGGCAAGTATGCAGTCTGTTGTGGATGAGAGAGCTTGGGAAGTGAGTCAGTTGTTGTTCGCTGATGATACAGTGCTGGTGGCTGATTCATGTGAGAAACTGCAGAAGCTGGTGGCTGAGTTTGGTAAAGTGTGTGAAAGAAGAAAGTTAAGAGTAAATGTGAATAAAAGCAAGGTTATTAGGTACAGTAGGGTTGAGGGTCAAGTCAATTGGGAGGTAAGTTTGAATGGAGAAAAACTGGAGGAAGTAAAGTGTTTTAGATATCTGGGAGTGCATCTGGTAGCGGATGGAACCATGGAAGCGGAAGTGAATCATAGGGTGGGGGAGGGGGCGAAATCCTGGGAGCCTTGAAGAATGTGTGGAAGTCGAGAACATTATCTTGGAAAGCAAAAATGGGTATGTTTGAAGGAATAGTGGTTCCAACAATGTTGTATGGTTGTGAGGCGTGGGCTATGGATAGAGTTGTGTGCAGGAGGATGGATGTGCTGGAAATGAGATGTTTGAGGACAATGTGTGGTGTGAGGTGGTTTGATCGAGTAAGTAATGTAAGGGTAAGAGAGATGTGTGGAAATAAAAAGAGCATGGTTGAGAGAGCAGAAGAGGGTGTTTTGAAATGGTTTGGGCACATGGAGAGAATGAGTGAGGAAAGATTGACCAAGAGGATATATGTGTCGTAGGTGGAGGGAACGAGGAGAAGTGGGAGACCAAATCGGAGGTGGAAAGATGGAGTGAAAAAGATTTTGAGTGATCGGGGCCTGAACATGCAGGAGGGTGAAAGGCGGGCAAGGAATAGAGTGAATTGGATCGATGTGGTATACCGGGGTTGACGTGCTGTCAGTGGATTGAATCAGGGCATGTGAAGCGTCTGGGGTAAACCATGGAAAGTTGTGTGGGGGCCTGGATGTGGAAAGGGAGCTGTGGTTTCGGGCATTATTGCATGACAGCTAGAGACTGAGTGTGAACGAATGGGGCCTTTGTTGTCTTTTCCTAGCGCTACCTCGCACACATGAGGGGGGAGGGGGATGGTATTCCATGTGTGGTGAGGTGGCGATGGGAATGAATAAAGGCAGACAGTGTGAATTGTGTGCATGGGTATATATGTATGTGTCTGTGTGTGTATATATATGTGTATATTGAGATGTATAGGTATGTATATTTGCGTGTGTGGACGTGTATGTATATACATGTGTATGGGGGTGGGTTGGGCCATTTCTTTCGTCTGTTTCCTTGCGCTACCTCGCAAACGCGGAAGACAGCGACAAAGCAAAATAATAATAAATATATATATATATATATATATATATATATATATTTTTTTTTTTATACTTTGTCGCTGTCTCCCGCGTTTGCGAGGTAGCGCAAGGAAACAGACGAAAGAAATGGCCCAACCCCCCCCCATACACATGTACATACACACGTCCACACACGCAAATATACATACCTACACAGCTTTCCATGGTTTACCCCGGACGCTTCACATGCCTTGATTCAATCCACTGACAGCACGTCAACCCCTGTATACCACATCGTTCCAATTCACTCTATTCCTTGCCCTCCTTTCACCCTCCTGCATGTTCAGGCCCCGATCACACAAAATCCTTTTCACTCCATCTTTCCACCTCCAATTTGGTCTCCCTCTTCTCCTCGTTCCCTCCACCTCCGACACATATATCCTCTTGGTCAATCTTTCCTCACTCATTCTCTCCATGTGCCCAAACCATTTCAAAACACCCTCTTCTGCTCTCTCAACCACGCTCTTTTTATTTCCACACATCTCTCTTACCCTTACGTTACTTACTCGATCAAACCACCTCACACCACACATTGTCCTCAAACATCTCATTTCCAGCACATCCATCCTCCTGCGCACAACTCTATCCATAGCCCACGCCTCGCAACCATACAACATTGTTGGAACTACTATTCCTTCAAACATACCCATTTTTGCTTTCCGAGATAATGTTCTCGACTTCCACACATTCTTCAAGGCCCCCAGAATTTTCGCCCCCTCCCCCACCCTATGATCCACTTCCGCTTCCATGGTTCCATCCGCTGCCAGATCCACTCCCAGATATCTAAAACACTTCACTTCCTCCAGTTTTTCTCCATTCAAACTCAAATAATATATATATATATATATATATATATTTCTATCATTATTATTTTGCTTTGTCGCTGTCTCCCGCGTTTGCGAGGTAGCACAAGGAAACAGACGAAAGAAATGGCCCAACCCACCCCCATACACATGTATATACATACACGTCCCCTCACGCAAATATACATACCCATACATCTCAATGTACACATATATATACACACACAGACACATACATATATACACATGCACACAATTCACACTGTCTGCCTTTATTCATTCCCATCGTCACCTCACCACACATGGAATAACATCCCCCTCCCCCCTCATGTGTGCGAGGTAGCGCTAGGAAAAGACAACAAAGGCCCCATTCGTTCACACTCAGTCTCTAGCTGTCATGCAATAATGCCCGAAACCACAGCTCCCTTTCCACATCCAGGCCCCACACAACTTTCCATGGTTTACCGCAGACGCTTCACATGCCCTGGTTCAATCCATTGACAGCATGTCGACCCCAGTATACCACATCATTCCAATTTACTCTATTCCTTGCACACCTTTCACCCTCCTGCATGTTCAGGCCCCGATCACTCAAAATCTTTTTCACTCCATCTTTCCACCTCCAATTTGGTCTCCCACTTCTCTTTCCCTCCACCTCTGACACATATATCCTCTTTGTCAATCTTTCCTCACTCATTCTCTCCATGTGACCAAACCATTTCAGAACACCCTCTTCTGCTCTCTCAACCACACTCTTTTTATTACTACACATCTCCCTTACCCTTTCATTACTTAATCAAATCACCTCACACCACATATTGTCCTCAAACATCTCATTTCCAGCACATCCACACTCCTCCGCACAACTCTATAATATATATCATACATGTATAACATATTCTTTCTTTCATACTATTCGCCATTTCCCGCGTTAGCAAGGAAGCGTTCAGAACAGAGGACTGGGCCTTTGAGGGAATATCCTCACCTGGCCCCCTTCTCTGTTCCTTCTTTTGGAAAATTAAAAAAAACGAGAGGGGAGGATTTCCAGCCACCTGCTCCCTCCCCTTTTAGTCGCCTTCTAGGACACGCAGGGAATACGTGGGAAGTATTCTTTCTCCCCTATCCCCAGGGATATATATATATATATATTTTTTTTTCCATACTATTAGCCATTTCCTGCATGCATTAGAGAGGTAGCATTAAGAACAAAGGACGGAGCCTTTGAAGGAGCATCCTCACTTGGCCCCCTTCTCTGTTCCTTCTTTTGAAAAATTGAAAACGAGAGGGGGGATTTTCAGCCCTCCGCTACCTCCCCTTTTGGTAGCCTTCTACAAAAGGCAGGGAATACGAGAGAAGTATTCTTTCTCCCTTATCTCCAGGGACAATATATATAAAAAATACATAATAATGCAAAAAACAGTGACAGAACCAGACATACAAACAATATACATATTTTCACTGATGTTATCATCCTAGCTTTCTTTGTTCACCATCCTCAAAAGAAAATGTAAGTGTGAGTTAAGGTGAATAATTGGTCAACAAAACATGAAACCATAATGAAAGAATTTTGATGAATCAGACAGTCTGCTACAAATGTCTAAATTTAACTATTTCGAATGCTTTTCATATATGAGATCTACCTAACAGTAAGTCACATCAACAGACCTGCATAACTCTTCTTCTTCCTCAACGTGCTGCACTGCTAAAAAATCTTAAGTAACTTACAATGTATGAACATTGAAGGGAATTCATTATAAAACCATGCTTGAATATTGCCGAAGGAATTAAATCATAGATAACGAAATATTACAGTGTCAATATACACTATTCAGATCCATGAGCATATGAATCCAATGTTATGAAAATTTCTAGGACATCAGCATACCAGATAAATATACAGAAATACTTTCAAAAATGTGATACATCACGACTTGCTGCTGTCAAGACTTGCTGCTGTATTCAGATACGCAAATGTGAAATTTTTTCATACACCATACAATTATGCTCACACAAAGCACATTCAAGTTAAAACTAATAAGAAAACTGGAGACCAAATTTTGAATACAAAATATTACCTGTAGCAGCTGATTCCCTCATATCATAAAGAAGCACTTGCCCATCCTCTCCAGCACTAGCAAACACAGAGTCATGAGATGGACTCACAGATACCCCATACACAGCCTCTCGATGCAGGAACACATCCACAGTTTCACCCCTGTGTATGATAAAAGTTTGAGCATTACAAGGACTTATTATCAAGAACATAGGACAATATAATAAAAAATTCTTCTGCAGTTAATTATTTTTGCCATACACTGTAGGAAAATGGAATAAATCAATTAGCTTTTGCTGTAACTACCTCCTTGAAGGAGTTCCCAATAGGAATAGGCATCAGACATATAAATAGAGGCATCTATCCTCCAAAATCCATGCGAATACCATTTGGAGACAACTGAAATGTTTACCAAGATTCTTTCCTATGTTCTGTGAAGACCTCATCTCCATTGATGATTCACTTTTCTAACCACATCTAGACTTAATACATAATTAATCATACTATGAAACTTCTACAATGCTCTTCACACAACGATATTACATATTCTGAAGTTAGAATAAAAATGTTCCTACAATAATTTTCTTCTATATAAAAATAGTCATTCGTCCACCTTAAAACAAACACTTTCTGATGGAAAAAAACCTGTTATAAACTTAATGTTTCCTAACCTATTCCACACATGTTTACAGGTTGCAAATAATTCTTACTCAATCTAAAGGCAAAGCTGAATTCATCGAGACCCTAAGTAAATTCAAAACAATGAAAACTCATACAGAAATATTCATCACAAAACAGAATATATATATCACCCCACCATATTTCACCTAAAAAGACATACAGTACCTATACCTAAACCATCTCCTTCACTGCTAAAAGACCCTTTACACCTCAAGATGTCCTTGAATTACTATGTCTGTGGCAGGGGTACATGACATGACCATGGCTGTTTACTCTGTTTGTGGATGAATCAGTGTGGGAGGTGAATGCAAGGGTCTTAGAGACAGGAGCAGGTCTATAATCTCTGAAAGGTGGGGAGGCCTGGGAGGTGAGTTTGTTACTGTTTGCTGATGACACAACACTCGCAGTAGACTCGATTCAAATCAAAAGCTGCAGAAGCCTGAAAGGCAACTGAACATAATATGTCATGTGGAAGCATTCAACAACCATATACCCCCTCACACAACCCAATGCAGAACCTCCCATTGGAGTTGTGGCAGGAAATCTCAACTCGTAAACGTAAAGGTGGAGAGATACACTGACATCATACATATGTAGAGTGGTTGGAGGGTTAAATATGAAGCAAAACAATAAAAAGGAGAAGAAATATCATCTCAAGGAAGGTATGGAATGATTTCTAATGTCAACCTGATGAGTGTAATGATCTAGAAGAGGATAAAGAACCTATTTCTATCCATAAGATTCTGGATTCAACCATCACATACAGAGAAAAAATATTGTAATGATACCAGTATTACAAGAAGTAGCATTTCTTACGTTCTTAAATCATGTACAATAACTTGTTCATCATTGCCAGCAGAGAAAATCTTTGTATTGCAAGAATCAAAACTGAGGCAGAATATGTTGCTGTTATGTTCACCCTTCATTGTGCGAGGCCGATGATTCCCTGACAGAGCACCATCCACATTCCAAAGGAGCACACGCCGATCATCGCCGCCTGATGAAAAACACACTCATTAAATAAAATAATCATTAGCTTCATTAACCAAAATGCATTATAATTCTGAGGCAAAATGAAGGAAAATAAATTAAGAAACTAGGTTTTCATAACACGAGATTCAGTACCTTTACCAATCCCATAATATGAATCAAGTACATACAGGACTTCCTCTGGAATCATTCATATACATACTTGTTTATGCTCAGAATGCAGAAATTAAACATTGACTTTTAACATATAAAATAGTTTTTCACTTTTTCACCTTGTACACTAAGTTAAATCATAACGAAACCAATATCTGCATCCAAACCACCTCTTTACTGTACACTAACTGCTTCCATCTAATTTGTGATGGAGTATGTGGATATGAATTAGAACAAACTTTGTAGGCTTAGTGTGAGGACAAGGACATAACTTAGGCTTTAAAATACAAAAGCCGTCAAGATCTGAGCCATGCAAGATGAAATCTTATATTTCAGAGAAGTTGTGTTCAAGCAAATTTTTGTTATTCAAGGAATATACCATTAATAATACATCTAACTCCTAACCTATCATACACTTGTTTTGGGGGCTGTTGCTTATCCCTACAACTAAGCTTCCATGGTAAGGTCTTGGAATACTACACTTAATGCTACTGGTCTACATCAGGTTAACACTGTGTGACCAAACTGGTCTGATGCATCTTGAATAAAACTATCAAGATATCCTCCAATTCTGTTCGTTATATCTACTAGTAGTAGGAACACACACAAGCCCCTGACATTCTATGGAGATTTTCTAATTTTGTAATTTTTCTAATCATATATGATGTTAGCACACAACAGCACAGTATTCTAACTAGGAAAGAATAAGCGCTTCAAAGTTTCATTAGTGATCTTGTTTAACTCATTGCAAGGTTATCAATAACCAAACATAACATTTTTGCACATGCTGCACAATGACTTCTTTGTTATACTTTTTAAAGTAATGTCATATGACAACTTCAGTAAACTCAGGCTTGGACAGGATATCTCAGTGTGGTAAACAAAATCTAGGTAAGTTTAATGCCTCCAAGACCCAGTTTCTACCCATCTCTCTACCGAAGACTTCTCAAAACTCTCATCTCTCTTCTGACGGTTCTTAATTCCACCTCCTGACTCACTGAACATACTTGGCATTACTGCAATATCCACTCTTTCTAGGAAATGTCACAGTACAGAAATAGCTGTCTGCCTCTAAGAAACTGGGAGTCCTGATTACATGTCAAAATTTCTTTTCTTCTCAACAGCTGCTCCATTTATACAAAGGTTTGATTCATCCTTCCATAAAGTGCTGCTCTCACATCTAGGGTGGTTCTAGCTTTGCATCCTTACTTGATTTAGTTGAATCGAAAGTAGTCTTGACAAATAAAGTCTCCCAAGCTAACTTCAAAACTTGACCCCCCTTGTCCTGCACTGCAATGCTGACTCATATTCCCTTTTCTATAGGTATTACTTTAGTTTTTGCTCCACAGATCTGGCTGCTCATGTGCCCACACCATTAGCTTAGAGAATTTAATATGTGATTACTGTCTGGCTGTTAGCAATTCAAGGGTGGGCCATTTTGATAACTGTACCTTTCCCTACACCTCTAAGCTTCGGAACTCTACCATCTCATGTCTTTCCCAATAACTATGACTTGGCATGTTTTAAAAGACAAGTTTTTCACTTTCTCTAAAAGTTGTAAATTCTTTTCCTTGTATCTTCTCTTCCCCTTTCATAATCCTCTCTATATTTCAGTTTGGGCCCAGCCTTGATGTGGATTTTTGTCCATGACTGGAGCTTCCAACGTAAAAAAAAAAATGTGATGCATCATTCTTGTATTGGATTCCTTTATTTGTGGTCCCAGGGTATAATAGGGTAAGCTGTTTGATTATCCCATGCTCTCTGGATCAGAGGTATGCCAGGTTAAGCAGATTCTGGTTTTGTCATGCAACACAGGTCTGGATTATGCTCAGCTAAACAAGTTTTGGTTATGTCATATAAGATGGTCTGAGTTGTGGTGAGCTAGGTTGAGCTGTTTTGGCTAGTTTGGGAGAAAATACCTACATTAAGTTGGGTTCACTTACCAAAAATGAATAATGTTGTCATCTATAGGCAAATACTTTAACTGTCAAATGAAATAGATGGCAAGACCAACCCCAACTTACTCAAAAAGGTATTCTACTGTTAGCTTGATTATAATACAAGTGACATCATGATCAATGGGACAACCACATAACGCTCCTTAATATCAAGGTTTTGCCTTTAAGGCTTGGCAAAAAAAGTCTATATACTGCTCTTAATCCAAATACATAGTGTCATCAAAGTTTCATAGTTTTGCCAGTCATAATCTGAATCAAGTGATAGCAAATACAATGAATACCTGTACTGTATTGTGACACGTGTAAAACTACTATTAGTACACATGATTCTTGTTTTCTTTACTTTCCTGAAAATAAATAATACACTAACTTCTAAAAAATGTTACAGTATATATCCTGGGGTGTAAAACAAAAACATTCTACAAAAAAAATCATTGTGCTTTACCTCATTTAAATTTTTTCTGATCAGAGAAAGCCCACAATACACCGAGTTTTACCAGAAAACAAAACATAAGAAATGCAGAATGTATACATAAATAAATTCTGTTGACTAAGAGTCCTATTCTAGCAAAATCTTCTTTGATCATGTTAGCTGCAACAGCATAGGCAATCTCATCATATATATTCTTATATTACTTTGTCACTGTCTCCCGCATTAGCAAGGTAGTGCAAGGAAACAGACGAAAGAATGGCCCAATCCACCCTCATACACAATGTTATATGGTTGCGAGGTGTGGGCTATAGATAGAGTTGTGCGGAGGAGGGTGGATGTGCTGGAAATGAGATATTTGAGGACAATATGTGGTGTAACGTGGTTTGATAAAGTAAAGTAAAAATAGGGTAAGAGAGATGTGTGGTAATAAAAAGAGTGTGGTTGAGAGAGCAGAAGAGGGTGTTTTGAAATTGTTTGGTCACATGGAGAAAATGAGTGAGGAAAGATATAATTTCATGTGTGGTGGGGTGGTGCTGCGAATGGATGAGGGCAGCAAGTATGAGTATGTACATGTGTATATATGTGTATATATGTATATACATGCGCATGTATCCCAAGGGATAGGGATAGGGGAAAAAGAATACTTCCCACATATTCTTGCATGTCATAAAAAGTGGGTAAAAGGAGAGGGGGCTAGAGGCTGGAAATCCTCCCCTCCCATTTTTTTAATTTCAAACTTCATCTGTAAATCATTAGATCATAATTAGTGTAACTGTTTAAGATTTAAATCAAAGGCATCATATGTGCAGCTCGTCACCCAAGTGGGTTATCTTAAGATAGATTTGGGGTTGGGGTGGACATGCAGGATTAGGTAAGGTTGACTGGTTAAGGAATAATACTTTAGATATAATTCACATACAAAAAATATCGAATTATACAGGCAGTATAAAGTAACAGCATTAACAAGTCCCTTTCAAATCTTCCCTTACAGTTGGGAAAGGAAGGTAATAGTAATCCTTCCAGACCCAATTGTCAGTGAAGGATTGACTGCTATGTAAAAATGATTGGGTAATCCTAGTGCAATACTAATGGATATTCTACAGTATGTCTTAAAATAAACATACTTCTTTACAACTGGTTTAAAGGGAAAACAAGCAATACTGAAAAACTTACCGGACACAAGCAGGTCTCCTTCTCTGGAAAACTCAATAGCATTGACACACCCATAATGAGCATAAAGATTCTTTCGATACAGGTTTTTTGATGTGTCAAGTCTCCGTGATAAAAATGATGATGAGGCCACAGCAGGACCCCAATCTGGTCGAGCTGAATGATATGCTCGCCATTCCAAATAGCGAACAGAGCAGCCCGATAATTCACTTATTTTTCCTAATGTTCTCATTTTCACTTATGCAATTTACATTCACATGCACATTTATAAATGTATCATTAGCTTAATTATCTTAAATGTAGTTGTAATCAGGTCATTAACCTTGAGAGGCTTATCCATGCCAAGAACGATGACTGCCTTTCATTCTGTCTGAATTGGGCATCAATACACGCCAATAGAAACCCGCCGACTTCACTAGTTTAAATACTTCTCTAGTCAACTTCAACACCCTTTGTGCCTTGACAGTTCTCAGCCCAGGGAGCTGAGTAATTTGATACGTGAGTCCAGTGATGAGTCGAAACATGGAGGTAGAAACGTCAAGTGGAGTGTCTCAGCTGGTCCCCCACCTGATCTTTGTTTATGTTCCTTGCTTGCCTCCTCCTCCACAGCCAGGGGCACCCCAAGGCCAAAAAGTTTCACGCCAATTTTACCGTCACATCCTTTAACAATACTATCCAATTCCTTCCATCAAGACTACGGTGTCTATCTCTACCAGCCGCATGATGTGATTTAAGCTGAGGGAACACAATAGGACGATTTTACACGAAAACGTGTCTGCTCGACAATCAGCTGACAGGGTTGGCCTCCTCCATTCCGCTCCACGCCTGCTTCCCTTCCACTCCACAAATAATAGACACATTACTAAAGGATTTTCATTATATACTCTGATTTCATCGTGAGAAATAATACCTTAGCATGTATCATCTGTTAATCTATTTAAAAAGCATTCATAGCATTTGCGAGTCATCGTAAATAAATAGCCAGCAGACAAAATTGATTGTTGTTATTCCGTGTGCGTCCGTCACGGAAGGGTTAGAATTGCTCGCCTCACAACCATTTAATTATGGCTATCCTGGACTCCTCACAATAACATGTGATATAGGGCTCCACTGTACATTCATTAACCTTTGAATTTTGAGTTAGTGCCAAGTAGACACAGTCTGCTATAAACAAGGCTGGACCCTAATCTAAATTGGGTTGACACATACACGATAATTTCTCAAGATAATTCAAATTTCAAACTCAAAGTCTGCTCAGACAAAGGAATGAAAGTATCCAGTGTCCAGTGAGAAAATGTGAACCTCTCAAAGACAATACACAATACAAAGCAGAACTATGGTGATAAAACATCACCAAATAAAGTGCTACGAATCATTTTACTCACAAAGTAATACATCACACATTTCCTTAAAACAATTTCGTATGTCTAGGGTATAAAAAGCCGAGTTGAATTCCCCAAGAATAGACTACCTTGTGATGGCTGCTCGTCACTAAGCAACAGTGCATCCTTGGTGTGTTCACCTTCAGGTCGCTGTATCATTCAATGTAAGTCTGTCTGTAGGTCCGTTCCACTGCATGGAGGCCCTTCCTCTTTCCCTGCCAACGTTAGGAGACTAGAAAGATGCCAGAAGATCTCCGGATATCCCATGAACTCCTTTCAGTTAGTAAGGAACCCAGATTTTACCTGACATTTGACCTTTTCCACGTGACCTTGATCTTGAAAATTTTGTGCGCGTCATTCACCTGACGCACCAGATGCGAGATTTCTAATGTATAACCGTACGCTCATTCGAGCACCGTCTTGCGATAATGCTGTAAATCTTCGAAGCTTAGAATTAAAACATGAAAGGACACAGTTGAAATTATACGTGTAGTATTACTTTAAGTCTCCTAGGCGTCAAAACCACAAACTCACTAAACCCGATGACAGTTTAATTCTGATAAAGAGGCGTTGTCAACTTACAGCAGCATCCCTCCCGAGTCTTCATTTGTACGTAGTTCAAGTCCAGTCTGGTCCTATGAGTTCTATGACTATTTAGAACGTTTTTCGCAAAGGAATTGATCTGACCTCTTCCCCAAAGAAATCGATATGTTCCTGCCTCGATTACATTGGGGGGTATATTAGTACCAAAGTATTACAATCAAAGGTTGTATTATGTACAGTGTGATGTAATCATCTAATGGCGTGTACTCGTACACTTATAAAGCGGATTCTACATATACTTTAATGTGTGAAATTACAGCCAATTGAGCAGATCAGGTAAACAGTGTCCTTTAACTCTTGATCTTTGTTCAACATAACTTTTCGAAATCCTGTATTGCTGCCGTTGGTCGAGTACTTACATTCTGCAAGTTATATCTTACGTCGAGAAATCCCTTATCAACCTTATTCAAGCAGCGAGGTGATCTTATCCTTATCTAGTCATAGCCAGGCTTTTTTCCATTATAATAACCACTAAAGACGAAGATATGTGGGATCTGTTTACAAGAGTGTTATACCGATATCTTATTTTCACAAATTAAGGACGAATCTTAGTAATGTTTTAGGACAAACCACTATTTCCTCTTAAGTGGATCATGTTTGTTTTTTTTGGAAGGATTAGTTGAATATAGATGAACGGATACTGTTGGTTTCCATGGTTAAATGGTTTCAGCCATTAGATAATAACAATCAAGTTTATTATAAATCAGTTTTGTCATTATCTTTTTCCTGCATAAGATGACGCCTTTGAATTGCTGAATACCCATTCCTCTTGTCAAGCGTTTGACCCCAGCGCAGGCGCAAATATCAGAATAGAAAATCAGCCAATTGTCCAGTCATAAATTACCACTTTGCCTTCCATCTAGCTTAGCTAACTTGCGGAGCTTCTAACCAGAGGTTACCTCTGGAAATTTTTTTTAAGTGAGTAGCATCATGAGTGAATCTAAATAGTTAATTACTCGTGTCGTTCCTAATAGATATAACTTGGAACTATTTAAAGGCAAGCGCTCCATTTGCTCTATAAGATGTATTTCTTTTTATTTCTCTGTTTTTAAGAGGAGCCAAACAGTAAATAGATAAGTTATTATACCGACGTGGGAAAACGAAGTTCTCCTGCTAACCCCTGATATGATAGTAGAACTGGCAAGATAAATAGCATGCTTTCTCTGTGCTTCTTGCTTTGGGGTGTGGGCGTTGAAGCCAGCGCCATCTGTCCACCAATGGCAAATGATGTTTGTTTTTATACTTGTTCCCGTGTTATATATGATGAAACATTTTTTCTGATAATCCAACCGAAATTTAGTGGGATATTACGTCAACTTGGCTTACTTAATCGTAAGAAGGTCGATAGCTAGATTTGACATGGGTGTAATAAATGAGAACTCATACCTCTACGTTATTGTATTGAACAGTAGGCTGAAAATTGTTACACAAGAGGAATGTCTCAAATATACTATTACAGCAGAAAAATGAGTTGCGTATATCATACTTACAACATAGAAATTCTACGACTTTGCGGATGCACTTATACAAAGAAATATGACGATTTCTCAGACGATCTTTAATGTTACAGCGAAGAAATGTTATGACAGGAATAAGCCTAGGAAGAAGAGCTTGTACAGCGTCATGGATAAGCCATTGTTCTAATATGATGAAGATCCAAGGTAGTATGTTGGCTACATCTTTACGACGAGGTGGATTATACAAATCGATAAAATCAGTAAAGGCAGGAACTTTTATTGATGGTGTTTTGGAATGTGAATAAGTGTTGGTCTACCTCGTCTACTTCAAGGTCATGTTGATACTAACATATATAAACAGTGTACTATACTCTCACGACTGAAATTCTAAGTCACAGGATATGGTAATGATTAAGGTTAGAATTTGGGCTCAGCGACGTCGACTAACGACAACAGATGCGATCAAATTTTTTTCTCGAGAAAATTTGGCAAGTAGAGAGAGATTTGTGTTAGTAAATGAAATTAGAGGTATGGAGAGAGTTGCAATATCTGGCTCAGAAGTTATTGGGAAAATTATAAAAAGATGTGAATTTTTTAACGTTATCATATCTGCGTCCAGATAAGGAAATAGCTATCCATTTTTTTTTTTTCGTGTTTTCTCAGTAAGAGTCGTTCTTCATATTGTCCCCTTGTGTAAACTTCTCCCAGCTAACACCTTACTTTCTATGTTTTTGTTACAGGTCAGGAAAGATGATGCATATTAATCTTAGTAGATTATTCAGATATTTTTTCATGAAAATGGGAAATGTTAGTCCAGTTTTCAAGAGAAAACTTGTTTTTAATGGGTTGAAGTTTCAAGGGAGAGCGTATTCGACAGTGCATGCTCAAGGACATGGAAAGATTACAGTAGACAAATGTCCTTGTGGTGTGAGTTGAGTGATGTATCTTTAGATTTCAACTGCAGACACGCACGAAATTTCCAAAGTCACAGTACCTCATATTGCTAAGGTCGAGGACACATGGAACTTGATATAGTCCTGCGCTTTGAATGGCATCTTTGATGCTTAAAATATGGTGCGTACGGTATTTCCGGATTTAAGGTCACGAAAGAGTTCAGAGGTAAAGTAATACTTTCATTCTTTCCTCTGTCAGGATTCTTGACCATTCTGCAAGAATTAATTCGTTAGTGGGTGCTTTTTTTTTTTCTTTTATCAGACAGACAGACAACAGTAGCATGAACACTAATGTTGAAAGTCCCAGTAACACTGAAAAACCTAGACGTCTCTCCTCTTTATTGTTAAGCTTCAGACCATAGAGTTATCTCTATCGTACTGTGTGCATAAATGTACGATATAACTTGCATGTGTTCCTAGATTCTGTCCCAGAAGACCAGCAGACAGACGGCCTTGACTCAAAGGAAAGGGAGACGCTGTCGCCTCGCGCGGCGAGGTTGTGTGGGTGTGTGTGTGTGTGTGTGTGTGTGTTTGTATTACCATTTGTCTTTTACGTGTTGCCCCGTCTCTCAATCATGTATATATGTACAGGGCCTTTGCTCTTATTTGTATGCATATATACACATATGCATATACACCCTAGCCTAAGCTAGGTACCTGTTAATCAACCAGCCTCAAATGAAGGATAGAAACCTGGGTTAGGTATGGGCCGACTGCCGCGCCCAAGAATCAAACCCTTGGCGTACATTAATTAATGGTTGAGAACGTGCGTGTGTATTGTAATATATATATATATATATATATATATATATATATATATATATATATATATATATATATATATATATATATATATTCTAGAGTAAAAAATTACTGATACACAGTTTTTTGCCCTACTTTAATCTACCTCTTTATCGCATAAGCTTAGGTAATGTTCGTGGAAATAGTAGTGGTAGCAGTAGTAATAGCAGTACCATGTTCATTCCAGTCTCATTATAATTCATTACTGAAACTACGCATCTGAAATTCTCAAAACCATTTAGGAAGGGGCTGAGACGTCATGTACTTGGCTGGTCGGCTGCTGCAACCTGCGACCTCTTCATGAGTGTCTATGTAACCTACGCCAATGTACTTCTTCAGGGCGTGTATTTACATGTTTTGTTGGTTTGGAGAATTGGCCATTATACCAGGAAGGGAGATGATGGTTTTTATGGTAGAGGGCGTTGGACTGTGCCATGAACAGCTGTATATAAATGTAGTCTTTAACCCATAGAGTGTAGTACACTTTCGGCACCAAAGAGTCTTTCTATGATATGACTATACCCTTTAAAGTAGACCCAAGGAGACGCACATTTTGGGCAACTCCAAAGATAAGCCAATATTGTGTATGTGTGTGTGGGTGAGTGTGAGTGTATTTAATAAAAACAAGTGAGCATACAGCAGAAGTTTTATCTCCACTATAAGAAATAATATAGAAGCCAACGTATATTGCAAAAAAAAAAAAAAATACAGGAGCGTTTGATCCCCAGTACGTCGTACACTGTATCATAACCTGAGGGAATCAATAAACTGTGCCTGAAAGATCCTTAGTGATTGACTGCTTGGTGAGTAGAATTCAGCTCACTTATTGAAGATTTAAGAACTCCTTACTTTACCAGGTACATAACAAGAAATTGAGACGATCTTGATAAATCTTAATATGGATTTTGGTTGAAAGTTCTCTATAACGCATCTGGCCTCTCCCCTCCCCCCACAATGGGATGGAGAGAGAGAGAGAGAGAGAGACCAGCGCTCTTGATTATTGGCTGATCATTTGGGCCCAAAGCTCACATATACTCTAAAAGGGTCATTAGACCAACAAGCGCAAACTTTTAATAATCGATGGGGCAATTTCAAACGTCTCGTTCATGTGTACCAAGACATTGCTGAGATCATATACAGATCAATGGAGTTCTCGATCTTACTGGAGTCTTCCACAGCACGGGGCAGTGTTGCCATTAAAGGCTCCAGTGTTTTATCCCAGTGTCACGGAAGGGTATATAGAGGATGGGATTCTCCTCCGCTTCCATCCCAAAGTTCTCTTTATATTTGTATGTACAGTCGCTCATGGAGTAAGGAATTCACATAGGCAATTGTATTAAGTATTATATCGTACTTCGTTGACGTACTTGAGTCGAAATAACTTTGAGGCGAGGAAATAAGAGGACATTGACATAGGTAAGTAACGTCAAGTGGTTTTTTCCCAGTGTAACTCTTCTAACCGTAATAGGTTATTTATTGGCTTTGATATTATATGTATGTGTGAAATATTAAAGTACTCTTCTGTGCTTTCAAACACATGAGGCTGTTTAGATTTAAGATGAGAACTGTCTGAATCAGAGGAGAAATACATTGTATGAGACATTAGGTTAGGGTGATGTAACTTTAGGTTAGAGCTAATGGTAAGTCAGGCTGGGTCTACAGCCCTATAGCATACTGGTAGTGCTTTGCTGAAGCAATGCTCACTCTAATCGTTTAGCATGTGGTTAATTTTTGTTTGCAACTGTAGTATAGTGTTGAGGGAATACAGTAAGTGAAACATCATTATTTTTAGATATATGGTTAAAGATTTGGTGATACTGGGGAGGGTTCTGAAGATGAGGGAGAATGTGGGGTTAATATATACGAAAATAGGAAAATACAATAGAAATGAAAACGACTTATCTCCTCATCTAACTTTCCTTAGTAGTTGACATTTACTCTAATTTCAAATGTTTTAGTCAAATTAAACCTATAATTGTATTTGTGTCTTACCACAAGGTGAGTATCAGTCTAAAGTGCTTGCTTCTGACACAAGAAAGTATGTAGAGGGCCATACATCCTCATCCTCTTGACCAGTAATCTTTCATTATCCACCTGTGATGGCTGTGTGATGCTTATTCATCATTACTTAATGGTGTTGAAGGATTTTTAGCCCATTTACGTAAGGCCTCTCTTTTTGCTCTTATGTAGGGTTATATTTTGTTTTTGGTGTGTGTCTATAAACTGTTCATGTATTAATTGTTTTCCTACTAGGCGGTGCATTATAGTGCTTAACCTCATCAAGATGTCAGAAAGAGAAGGTGATGGCTCAAGACAGCCACATAATATGCAAGGACTTCTGAATTTCTGCACAGAAATAACAGCCAGAGAAGATCCAACAGGCTCATCACAGGTGCAAGAAATGGACCCACAGGTAAGTTGGTTTGTGTGATTGCTTATTATGTCAGTCATGCTACTTACTTATAATGTATTTGAAAAATAGTAAATTTCATTGTAATGGTACAGAAATTGGTAAGTGGGTGTTTATGGTCGTGACTGAAATAGCATAGATTTTATAGTTTAATATGAATGAATGATTTGTAAAGTCTTACTTCATATGTATTTTTTTCATGACCTTTATGGGATGTGGTAGAGATCTTAAATTCAGTATAGACTTGACCTCTTAGTAAAGGTTTGCTTCTTCCTATGAACACCTTTTTCCAAGATTGAGGAAGCATTCATCTCTCTGACACATAAAAGGCATATGGACCAGAGGTATCTCTCCTCGCATTTTCAAGAATTTTACCTGAATTTACGTATATGCTTTTTTCATTATTTTCCCTATTTGAAAACTAAAACTTTTCCTTTTTTGAAGCATGCACTAGTCCCAAGTGTGTGGCTGAGTTTTTCTGTGCAATCATATTTTGGTTATATGACCGCATTTGTTCTTAAATGCTCACTCATTAGAGATGTCTCTGCATTGATCGCTTCTAGTTTTAGGCTGATTAGATTTTGAATTAGTCCATTTTCTGTATTACCTTTAACATTGTTGATGTTTACTCTCACTGAAGGAATGAATGTCAGCAAAGCATTAATGTTTTACAGTTTTGTCAACATCAGTAGTGTTTGGTATATGCCTGGACTAGTTCCCTAGATTCACAGATATACAGAATTTTCAATATACCAGAACGGGAAGTAAGTTAGTACATATTTTAGTAACTGTCACCTGCATGTATTATAATTATCTCTCACTGTTGGACACAGTCAGCCTTCCTTCAGATTTTTTATTCAGCTAGTGTAAAAGACATATCTCTTTTGAAGAAGATGATGCTAAATGTATCCATCACTGAATAAATGAGTACTGTACTTAGAGAAAAATTCAATTGATTAAGCTTGCGAACACCTTTTGTGCTACTTCTTTCTGTGACGTTTATAACATTTCAGCATACTTGGTAATGTTATTTCTCTTTATGACTCATGATATTGTTATACATTTATTCCCCAGCGTCGGGCATTTCTTGAGGAGGCACTAAGGTCACTGACAGTAGATGTGGTTAGGAAACTAGCAGAGGGTGTGAAGACCTTATGCAGTGAAGCAGTTACAATGCCAGGGGAAGATGTAACTGAGCAGGAAGAAGCTATGGAAATGATTGGGGAATATGTAGATGACCTCAATAATGCTATGGGTAAGTGACAGCTTGAAAAGTGGCTGCCTACCTGATGGTTGAATGAAAGCTGTGATCATTCCACTACAGATGCTCCTTGACTTACAATGGGGTTACATTCCGATGGACCCATTGTAAGGTGAAAATATTGTAAATCGAAAATACATTTAATACTGTACATCAAACCTACCAAACATCATAGCGTAGCCTAGCCTACCATAAATGTTCTCAGAACACTTACATAAGCCTACAGTTGGACAAAATCATCTAACACATAGCCTATTTTATAATAAAGTGTTGAATATCTCACCATTGTAAGTCGAACCATTGTAAGTCGGGGGTCATCTGGATGTACAAGAAAACAGAGTTGAAATTTATTGTAATTACTGGAGGTTAGAATCGCATGGTATACTTGGTAATATATACATGCTTGCACACTGTCCTTCCACAGAAAACAGGAAGCTGATCATTTCCACTGGACAGGACCACAGATCAAGAATTGTTGTTACACTGTGCATATGTCCATGAGAGGCACATGTAGGATTTTGAAACTTGCATCTTGTATGTGAGGGGTCTTTTGATGTGTTGAGATGGTGTTAGTCAAGTTGTATAGATTGTTAGTATCCTTTACCAGGCTTCATCTGTAAGTGGTTATGCTAATGTGATTTTAGAAATTACTTGTCGCCTTATCTTTAAGGGGTATTTTTAGTTCAGAATTTAATTGGTCAGGAAGTCGGACTTTGAACATTATACACTCTTCTAGTATTCAACCAGGTACTGAACACACAAAGAGTAATCTAGTACAATTGTATTACAGTTGTTTGTTTTTTTCAGATGTTCACAAAATGGGTGGCTTTCCTGTTCTCATCCGATGCCTAGATTCACCCCACACATCTCTACGTATTGGTGCTGCCAGTTTAATCGGAGATATATGTCAGAATGACTTATATTGCCAGGAAAATATGCTCTCATTAAATATTATGCCGGTTTTGCTTCATATGTTAGATACTGATGAAGACAGACAGGCAAGAGTCAAAGCCCTGTATGCTCTATCATGTAAGTGTTTATGTTGCGGATTGGTTCCAAGGCAGTATTCTATGAGGTTCAGGGCAGGCATAAAGATATTATTTGTTAGTCTTATGAAATTAGAACAAATAATTTTATATAGGTTTTGTGAAACAAAGACAATTACCAGTAGTGGTTGTGTAGGTTTGTTGGTGCTCTGGAATGAGGAGTGGATTAACTCATTGTATAGAACTACTCTTGCAGTGATTTGCATGAAAATTGTCAATACTGACCAGCTGAAATACTCTTAACATGAAAAATTATTACTTTGATAAAAAGCTGTCATTATTTGGAGGAATGTATCTTTGTTTATAAAATACTCAGCAGAATTCAAGGGATCAATCTAGGCACTGTATTTTTTAGGAGCATGCAAAGATTTGAAATCCATATAGGTGAGTCTGCTTGTACGGGTCTGGAGGAAAACATAGTATTGGAAAGAGTGAGGAATGATAAATTGTAAGGAAGATATGTTTTATGATTGCAGCAATTGTTTAAGTAATGAAAATTATGTAGATTTGATATGGAGGTGAGGAAAAATTAGGTATTGGAAGGTTGCATTGTCCAGAAGTGAAATGAGTGGGACAAGTTTATGAATGAAGTACTGCATGAGCACCCAGATATCATTAAGGAATATTGAGAGTATGAATAGATATGAAAAGAAAGATACACAACAGAAATATCATATTCATACTCTTCTTGACAGGTCTTATTCGAGACTGCCCAAAAGGAGAAGCAGAATTCTTTGAAGCAGATGGCTCTTCATACTTGATGCGTGCAATGCAATCTGGTGTGGAGAAACTGGTTGTCAAATCAGCATTTCTTCTAAATAAGCTTGTTAGAGGAAATGACTCTCACAAAGGTAAGTTTTCAGTATTATCTCTGCATATTATATTGTAAAGAATTTGATTTTATGGGCAAGTGATGAAACATATACATGCATTTAGGGCACAGAAGAGGTTGCATGAAATTGAAGAGAGAGGTAATAGATTCTATGATTAGCATATTTATATCATTACAAAAATGATATATTATTCATACTTGATTGCCCTTTTCTTTTTCATGGAGGTAGTAGCAGGAACTGGTAATATTATGTATGGAATTATTCTGACAGCTGAATCAAGGGATGTCTTTATGAAATTAAATCTTGGTACTTGATAAGGCTTTGAAAGTAAAGTATCCTCAAGAAACTAATAAGAGTTCTTATCCAGAAAAGATTGACACTACTCCCACTCCTACTTTTAAAGATGACACCCTTATGCAAAAGGTGCAGCTTAATGTAGGTCCCTAACTTAAGTTATGAGCTTTGTGTCTACCATTGCAGATAGTTTTGTACCAGTACAGAATGGCATTGAAATTTGATCCAAATCTTTGTTGAAAACATGGAACATTGTAATTACTTGTTTAGCTAGGTTTATGATGCAGCTTTCATATTGAAAACACTTTACACTTACTTCTTAACTCTATTGCACTCATCTCACACAGACAAACACACAACATCATCACACTTCTTGATCTTTGGGCTCCCCTGGTGGACAAGACCAGCTTCATTTCTGCTGTGGGAGTTCTATAGTAGGAGTTCTTGCGGGAGGAAAGTAAGTAGTAATGAGTATAATCAGCTATGAGTGTAGCTAAGGGTCTGTAGTTTGATAAGGTGTCAAGGCAGATAGTTGGAATTTTATGATATTTTTGGTGGATACTTAAAGAAAAGCCAAAATTGCTGTTAAGAGTGTATAATGAAATAAAAGTGCTGCAGATGCTTTATACGGCAGAATATCAGACTAATGTTATGAAGAGGTCAGAAGTGCAAATTAACAAGAGAAATGTAATATGGGGCATATTCCTATTAGTGCATTCTGATAGCATCATTTGGATAATACATACCTGAAAGAAAACTGTTGTTACGAAAAAAAATCTTTAAAGTTTACAAGGCTTCAGGTTAGGGGTATCAAGACTAATTCAACAAACTTTTATAGATTATGTATAATATACAAAGAGAGAGAGATCTTGACTAGCATAAACATAAAAGAGTTACTGAGAGTGTTACTTTGAATTCATTGCTGTGTGGTTGCGAGGTACCATAATTTTTTTGCAGATTGTAAGAATTTTCATAGAAGACTTTACATGGTGAGACGTCTTGAAGGCACTTAAGGAAAAATAATTTCTTATTCATTCCAGTCAAAACATGTTATAAATACGTTGAGGTAACGTTATGAATATCTGGAGCTTGTATGTGTTTTGCTCCCTACTGACAATTATTAGAAAATGTCAGACCACCCAATGGAGAAATTTAGAAACCTACCGGATAATTATCTGTAAAGTACATCAGATCAACCAAATTGTAGTTAATTTGTAGGCTTGCAGGCTGTAGCCTTGAAGAACAGCAGAGAAACTTGGTTTTAAAACCAAGTGGTAGAGATAGAGAGGAAGCACCAAAATGAGCACAAGGTATATTGAAAGTTGAGTTGTTCATTAAGTATCTGGTACTTTGTCATATCAGTTCATTAACACATTAGTCACTTTTTCAGTTTTTGTATTTTTCAATTGATTTATTTTAATTTTTTAGCTACGTTAGTATCCATGGGATATGTCGAGCAGTTAACAACAATACTGAGCAATGATGAGACAGACAGCATTTCCCGAGAGCATTGTACAGCAGCTCTGCTTGGTTTAGTATCATCTTATCCACTCGCACTTGCTGAGTGTTTGAGGCCTGAGCTCCATGTATCAGAACATTTAAAGTTGAGACTTGATGACATCAAAGACAAGGAGGAAACACAGGTAAGAATTGTATATCTTGAGTATTATATTTAACTTTTAGTAGGATGTTGATATGAAGATATTGTTGTACAGTTGTTAAGGATTTAAAGGTACTGATTCATGGGTGATGCTTACATTTGAAGTGAACAGATGAATGGTTGTTTGTCAAATAATAAAGAATTATAGGTATGTCACAGATACTTAAGATATTACTGAAGGTTGAGGCAGAACATGCAAGTTGATTGCTGTTAAGAGTTGATTATATTTGGGAGTAAGTGTAAGTTGCATCAGAAGAGCTTCGGAAAGACATTAAGGCAACTCCATTGCTGCCACAATGGTCACCTTTTAGTAGATTTTGCCTTCAGCTAATGTAGCACTTTTTCCTGTGTCCGAATTCTTTTTCCACTTTAGTAAGGTAGCGTTAGGATTGCATGAATGATGAACTCACTTGCACACATTCACATGACAGTTAGAATTATGTTTGGAGATTAGGCCATTTTTCTTTTGTTCCTAACACTATCTTGCTAAGGTGGGAGGAGCAGTTGGATTGAATAAAGAAAGTTCCCTAAGTTTTAAAGATATTTGAATTAGTTTCTTTTTTCAGGAGGAGGAAGGATACATCTTAGAGTTACTGAAGTTAATGGAGAGAGGAGATGGTGATGGTGATGAAAGTACATATAGATAATAATAAAGTGATAATATTTCACTTTATTTGTTTAAGATATTTATTCCTTATCTTCAACATTGACCTCTATACAGTAAACCCTAAAAATGAAAAATTTAGAGAATGGAAATCCAGTACATGATGGATATGATTTTAAGAAAGGTAAACATGAGACGTGGCAATGTGTGAAGCAATTGATACTGAGCCTCAGATAGCTTAAACAATAGCGGAAGCAGGTGGTTGGGTGTCTTGCCATTGTCTTTTTTTACAGCCAGGAGCTCAGTGTCTATATTTTTTTCATATGCTTAATCTCCTAGAAAGAATGGTGCTATATTGTTGATGTACATGGTGTCTCAAAAGACTAGACTCACTGGCAGATTTGACTATTTACCTTGAATTCAGTATATGTTCACATTGCATGATAGGTCTGAAGGACTCTCGGGTATGTGCATGCAAGCTTATGTTGTGCAATTTGAACTTTATTGACCTAAGCAAAATTGCCATTTAAGCATGTGAGTTTTAACCCTGTACTTTGTTTATTCCAAAAGAAATTCTGACCATAGATCTTTCATCAACCCAAGTGTTCTTCGTAAGTTAGTTTCTTTTTTTTTGGAATACTGTTGAAATGTTTCCAAGCTAGGGACCCTAACCCTATTTGTCTATGGAAGGTCAAAAGATACTTTTTTATATCTTGGGTTCACATCTGCAATTACTCCTGAAAACAAGGCAAAATTTCGTAGTAGTGGGGAGGTGAGAAAACATCTGTTGAAGCCCATGCATGTTTGGACACATCCCAGAAAATACAAAATAAGGAGTGACTGTTTGTTACTAAGATCTGTGGTTAATAGTTGCATACTTGCTTTCAGTCTTTACTAGTCAGTATGATATAATGACTTCTGGAAATACTAGGGATAGTACTTTAGAGATATGAATACAGAACCAGGCTATTGAATATGGTCATGCTTTTCTGTGGTTAATTTATCTATACGATCATGCTATTGTCATCAGTTTACTAGATACAAAATAGCTGAACCCACATTAGAATAGTTTGAATACTATTTCATTGTCCTCATTGAACAATGAAATATTGATTTTTGGCTTGGGGAGGTTATCTGTTCAGAATAACTTCTTGTACAGGGCTGTAGAAGTATTTTTGAGGGATTTAGAATGCATTTTTTTAAATGTATTCTGTAAGAATAACACACTTCAATATAACACAGGTTCCCATGTAATAATTTTATATTTTTAGGGTTTATTGTATTGTAATTTGTATTTCTTTAAAAAAGTTCTACCATGTCATCCTGCATATACATGATTTTTTATTAGTTTTGAAGTACTACAATGGAACACATGCTAAGTTTTACCATTGAATAGAATGTCTGTCTTTTGCTGAGACAGAACTATACATATAGAACAAGAGTCTGTAATCCAAGGTTTATGTTTGATATGTTGTAAACATTTCTTTTCATATTTAAAAGTATGTGTAATCCCTTTGTTTTCTTAACCTTAACAATGATGGGTGATCTTAAGTCGGCAACAATTTACAGTATTATTTGAAACAAGTGCATTAAGAATACATATGGAGCTTGTGTGTCTGTTTATGCAGATATGAACTATGAGGCTAGTAGGAAGAGTTGGAAGCAAAAAAAGGCATTTTTGGCAAGATTATGAATACAGTTATGATTCTTATGCACAGCATGTTAGGATATCCATAGAAATTGGATATATTTTGCAAGTAGGGAGTGCATACCCACGAGGATGGGGGTAGCCTCTTGAAGGATTCTCTATCCTGATAGTACTGCAAAACTGCTTTGGTTATAGTGAGGATTAAAGTATGAGCAAGGAGTTGGACGAATGCCATGAGAATACAATACTTTTCACAGTGGGTGTAGTTGGATTTACTCCATCGACTAACCCAAAGAAGAGTGAAATGTTGAACAGTTGTGAAAAACTTGGGTAAAAGCTCCAATCAGTTTCAGACCCATCACCAGTCTTCTTGCCCATGAGAGCATGGAGAGGAGCAAGGCAAACAGGAAGTCTGGTTTTCAAATCAAATACATAAGCTTGTGGGTCTTGAAGGACACTAGTATCACTGCTTAGGTAGATAAGTGTGACACATGAATCAGTTACATTATTGTGATATACATGATATACAAGTTGAGATTCCTCTTTCTGACTCAATCACCACGAATTTAAGGCTTAATCTGGCAGTGCTATTGAAAGCCAGACAGAGTGGCAGTGTGTAGGGCTGGCGATGGAGAACGTGCAGTGTCTTTAGTGAGGTGCATATCTAAGTGGAGCATCTTCAATATGAGCACTTTAAGCAATGGAGAGTATCTTCCTTATTCAGGAAGTGCAGAAGATATTCCTTTGTTTAAAGTAATACGTTTATCCACGATTTTTTATCCATTGATACGAGTGAAATTCGATTGATATATCCTTAAGTAACTGTTTTCAATAAATGTTGTTAGACCCTTTGATCGTTTTGAAGACCTGCATCGATCAATTCAACCTTCTCATTCTTACTTTGCCGATGATACAGCCTTGTCGAAGATTACCTCAATCTCGGTGTAACCCTTTGCAGGCCGAGTCCGGTAACACACATACTTATGTACTGTACACGTAAACGAGTAATGCCTCATGACTTTTAAGATGTTTCTCTTACTAAAATAATGCTTAAAGGGAATTTACCAATTTTAGTAACTTCTATTCCTGTAGCAGTTTGTGCATCGAACCTACGGGGCTACAGAACCATATTTCACTACATAAAAAGTGCCTCAGAGAATTCATTGGAATGTCGTATGTGCAGTTCACATTATTTTCACAAGTCTAATATACACAATAACATAGTACCCTCTTACATTTTCTGGTCTGCTCTAGAGCAATTTTGAACTTAAGCGTTAATGATTTTGAGAACATAACAGAAAATTGAGTGTAGATGCGGCGTATCTCGGTAATTAAAGTTTCTCTAAAATGCTCATAAATGGCCTTGATAATGAATTACTTCAAAGCTTCCTTTAGAGTCGCCATCATAGACTGTAAACTGGTACATTTTGGGCAAAACAAGCTCCACTGAAATTGAGGAGTTATGACGACATTGCAGTGCACATTGCCGTATCTTTCAGTGTTTACGGAAATGTTTGTACATAATTTTTTTCAAACCTATATCTGATTTGTGTATCACGAGTGACTAAATCTTTGATGGCCATTAAATCCATTAACACATACGAATATTTAGTTTCTATTGTACAAAGTTGTCTCGAGTGGTAAGTGTGGTATATGGTGCAGAAAAGACGTGAGATTATTAGGACAATTTTCTCTAGTATATATATATATATATATATATATATATATATATATATATATATATATATATATATATATATATATATTGAGTAATTATGGTAGTGGTGATATTAATTCTATCTGCCTTTCCGTCTGCAAAATATTATAGTAGTAATGCCAATGGTGATGGAAAGCCTCATAATGTTTTCTTGGCCAGTCATTGCCAGAGGTGCCTTACCTCAAGCCACCGCCATAATGTAGTGTTAATCTTTTTGAAACCATTGCATTAAGTCTAGCTTCGATGTGTGCTGATTGATCTTGGCAGTATTAGAGTCATCAGTAATCATTAGAAATTGTATTAAGCCGATAGAATTCCGTAGAAAACATCTTGTGATGCGTCTGTCGTAAGAACTGATCTGTAGAAGTCCCACGGACGGAGAGGTTTTCATTTATCTTGAACTTATCACTATTGATCATCAGTTCAGTGTATAATAAGATATTTATTTCTCAAATATTGTGCAGATAAGCAGTGGATGCCAGATAACTTTAAGTGTAAATCATTGGTTATTTTCTTGAATGGGCTTTCAATTATTTCTACGTTTCTTCAAGTTTCCAGGTGAAGTTGGCCTCGACGTATGATCATCTGCCCCGTATATACTGATTCATAATGGCAGGATATACAACCTTCATTCCTAGGAATACAGGTCGTATGTATAAGGTTGTATGTACAAGGTAAACATATACAGGTAGTGAATCCTGTTAGCGTGAGGTACTGGCGAAAAGGCAGAGAAATAGAAATATCTTCGTTAGAACAGCGTAATGCGACGAGAAGTCGCTGCTGCCAGGTTATAATATTTGCATGGTGATACATTAGTACGTATTGTGGTAATGGTTTGATAAGGATAAAGAAACTTATGCCCTACAATTTTTTAGGCTAAGGTCTAGAAGTAAAATGTAAGGGCTGAATTTCTGATAAAGCGCACGTATTTGTTAGTAAGGACATGGACATTTCCTTGTGATATTTCAATGTATGATAGAAATAAACGCGAATGATAATTCATGTAATGTTCCGCTGGAGATCATTCTGCGAATACGTATACAAAATATATATCTATGTTCTATAAAAGATTTTTGTCTGAAGAAAAGAGTAATAGGGAAAGAAATTTAATAAGAGAAGAAACTCATACCCCGACATAGATCTTTTAAATTGACGTTTCTGTGGATAATAAAAGTTTAGCGATATGGGGGAAAAAAACTAGTAAGAGAAGAAACTTATACATCAATATAGGTCTTTTAAATTGACATTTCTTCAATTACTAAAAGAGATACGATATGGAATGAATGTTTATTAAGAGAAGAAACTCATACTTCAACATACCTCTTTTTTATTCATTTTTCTTTAAATAGTAGACCAATTGTGGTTCGTATGTAGATATGTTGAAATCAATTTACGGTAACATTTATGGAATTGCTAATGGTGGGGCAAAATGCTTAAGAAAGCCCAAAACATTTTCCCGAAAGGGCCCGATTTAATGCCGTCCACAAGGGCAAGCGTGGGGTAAAATGATCCAGTGCTTATCATATCAAAAAAAATTCCTGGTGTGAACGTAACAGCTATCAAATGTGCTAAAATAGATCTTGTGCTCCGTAGAGAAATAGATATGGATTGAAGCAAAAGAAACTACTTATAGTTTCGCCTTTGAGCGGACTGGCATATTGCAGTGATATTTTACAGTGTATATCCATTGGGAAAGATTAACTGACTTATTACGTACCACCATCGAAATCCTTATGATGCTTATCAAATATTTGGCTACGTATGATAATTACCAGGGACATTTATAAACATTTAGTTGATTATCAAGTTATTTGGGAACGTTTCGTTATTTTTCACACCAAGTTCAAGAGATGGGGGTGTAATGAAAGTACCCATTACCTTACAAATAAGAATAAATGTCAGTTTGTGAGCTGGGTAAAATCTTAAGCACTCACAACTGCATTGGGTGTGTTAGTCCGGTCGATTGCATAAACCCCAAGCTAGGGAGTAGAACGTGCCTCAGGACATTATAAATCAATAGCGCAGCGTTAGTGCCAATTCCCTCAACACTCCCGAACAGTATCATGTTACTCTTCATTTGTCTGTCGTAATGAACTCCACATGACCTCACCTTAGTCGGTCGTCGGCCAGTGTATATAGTTTGGTACCTTAGGGAAATACACAAGGGGGGGTGATTTATGCAAAATACAATGCATGACCATGCATTACTCTCTGCTCACAATATGGCGTCACTGCACCACCTCTCTGAAGGTCTTCTAAGGTGATCGGACGCCATTCCTCGTATCTCTACTCAGCTGAACAGTCGATAAAGGGTTATGGATTGGAAAAGGATGAGTACAGCGATGTCATCACTTGGCTCTATATTTTACATAGACAGTGCTTTTCAGCGGCAATCACAGGGTAAATCTGCCCTAAAACCTTATACAAAATAATAAAATGTCTGATGAAATATCCCGATTCAAATTAGCAAAAGCTCATTTTCCTCCCTCAACACAAATGTGTTCATTTAGCAACCAGTTATTCGTATAAATGATTTTCTTTTCTCAATTTTTGATCCTACCAGACTCCATTTTGAACAAAAGTAATCTCTTTGTATTCTGTTATTCGTTTCCATATTACAAAAAATAGATAAACCTGTTTAGCCAGACGAAGATAAATAAAACGAATGAACGTTGAAAGGCTCTAAACCAGTTTGGTAATTTTGTTTATGTCACTTTTGATGATATTTTCGATGAAGTAATGTTATATAATACTTGGTCATGGGGAAAATACGTGAAATGCCTCTGCATATGGGGTTTTTGTATGAATCAGCTGCCATTCACTGATTCATTGAATAAAGGCTTTGTTCGCAGGCAAAAGATATAAAGCAAAGTTCTCAGCTTATCAAAACGTTGGCTGCCTTATTTAGCTTCTTAATTATAAATTATTTTATAAGCTGTGTATGATAGCTTTATTGAGTCATATTTTTCCGTAAGTTGTTTTTGTATTGTACTTTATTTACGGCAGTTTTTGAAGTAAATATTGAATTATGGATAACCCCGCGGGTTACAGGCTAAAACTTGTTCAGAAACAAAATATTTTCTTAAAAAGTAACATAAAAAATTGAATAAAGTCAATCAATAAATTACAGTAAACATGCATACACAATAAATAATTATCTAGAATTAAAACAGTATTTAAAAAGATGTGTTTAAAAGCAAAAAAAAGATAGAATCAAGTTGACACCGGAGTGAGTCATATTACTGGAATTTGTTATTGTAAATATGGCACTACTTAGAACTATTCTGGCCTAGATTCACGACGATATAGCGATGTGAATAGTTTAGACATCGGGTGTTTGGTGAGGAATAAACCCAATTAGTAAGATAATGGCGTTAGTGACGGTTCAGAGGTCTCCAAGCGTCAGCAGTTCTCCACCATCTTCGGTAAGTGGACAGGGCGAGAGGGATCCTCCTACAAAAGCCTCTGTCTGAGCAGATCTGAAGGAAGAATTCCTCAGGTTTTGTGTTAGTTTGCCTCTTTTTGACCTGCCATTGAGGGATGACATTAAGTATGATATTCATGATATCTTAACCATTTCATTAAAGGGCTATTTAAAGAACAATTTGCCTTTAAAGTACGTGAGCCCAGGAATTTGTTTGTCTTTTTTATTGTTAAACTATACCTCTTTTTAAGCATGAGTTGAGTCTCAGAACTTAATAATTTAAAATGTTTCTCTTTTGTGATGTACATGATAAGGTTTTATCTTTGATATCTTAATGAATATAGGTTGAAAACAAAGGCGGTGTTGTCATCTTTAGTGTTGTGTATATAGACGATCAGATGAAGCTGAGACCTAGTTATATGCTCATTATTTGAGAATTCAAAAATCACTGATGTGAGGAGAACGTAAGTGGCCAAGGTTTTGATGTTTGGTAAGTATATTTTGCTTTTCTATAGTATGAGAGTTGAGTTTTATGGTAAGTGGGAGGATATATGTATGGAATGTTGTATATGAATGCTGTGTGATGTATACGCAAAAGATGACTTAATTTTTCGGAGTGTGATTCATAATACTTTGCAAACTTATGAATTCAAAGTATAGTTAAAAACCACTGCAAGGTTCATCTGTTTTATATCCCTCTTTAGAAGATTGTGTCGTGTATGAGACTTGGTATGGGGTTAGATGGATGAAAGAAAGCAATGTTATGTGAATTTTAGTGAGATTTAGAGATGCTCTGCTTTGCTGTTATCCTATTTGAATTTATTTAAGACTGGGATTGTAGGTTTGTTATCAGGGGAATACATTGATGTTATTGACGATTTTAATTACTTTTTGTGAAAACTGAGTTGTATTGTTTTTGTGTTTTACTTACTTTGTCTTGAGCTTTTCTACTGTAACTCAAGGAAAACTTTCCTATCTAAAAATGTTTGGTCAAAATGTGGATTGGGTCTAGATTTCATGAATTTTCCTTTTTTATCTCTGTTTCCTGCTGTAATTTCTTTATGTAAATCTATTCACGTTTGTTATACTTATGTATGTTACTGTCTCTTTCAGGAGTATGGTAGTTCAGTGCATTCTGAAGAAGAAGAACAGAAAGATAGGAGGTATGTTTAATGCTTGTTAAGGAAGCTATTCAGTTTCATTTAATTTCATTGATTTAGCTAGAAAATGAGAATGGATTAGATGTCTTGAAAGAGATGAAAAATGTACTGGGCTTATAAGAATTCAGTCATCTCTGGATTACTTTTGGCTGTACTTGTTAGATGTTAAAAATATTTGCAAAACCATGCTTTGTAACTCATTTTCGTGTCAGAAAGTGCACTGATAAGCTTGTTTTATGTTCATTTGTCTGGCATTATTGTTGTCTTTAATTAGAACTTTAGTTAGAACTTGTATCCTCCTCAAATTTCCCTACTGTGTTGAGTCATTTAAGTGGAATTTGAACTTATAGTGTGCTGCATTATAAATGTATGGTATTCGTAAGGTCTAGATGTCTTCATCTTTTCTAGTATAAGTACACAGTAAAAGTTACAAGAAATGAAATGTAGTTGTAATGGGTTAACAAAATAGTGCATTTTCTTCCCTGCTTCTGGCTTTAACTTTTAAAGGTGAAGAATTTTTTATAACAGTTTAAGGAGTATAGTTGTGAAAGGAAACCTATACCATTTAGAACCTCATCTGAGAGGAATTAGTTTCATTGTTCATGATTCATGGACTTTATAAAAAGTAATCTTACAATTATTCTCAAGATCTGTATTATTCTTATTGTGTTTGGCTCAGAATGGGTATTGCTGTTATAAACTTTGTGACTGAAAATTATCAATTTCCATACCTTTTGAAAAGAAGAATTACTATTGTATTCAGCATCTTGCTAGGCATGTAGAAAGGAAGTTTTACTTCTATAATCCTTTTTGTATGTTCTCTCCCAGTCTTATTTGTCTGTCAGGTTGGCATTTTTGTATTTTCTATCATGCTTAGATTACTGGGTAAAGGTTCAGTACATCTGAATTTTCTTAATAGGTGGGTGGAATATATTATGTTTGTTGAAGTAAATATCAGAAATGGTTAATGAGATGAAAGAAAGGTAGTGATGAACATATTAACTCTCAATGCATATTGCTTACTGTTAGTGAAAATGTTTCTTGTATGGGAAATTTTTCTTCTAGGCATGCTCCTTTGTTTGGATATCATGTATTTTTACATCTTGGAATTTTTTCAGGACATTTATGTAGAGGGAAATTCTAAAGATGTAATTGCATTTTCTCTCAAACTTAGGTTTTAGAGAAAATAAAAGAAAGATAAAGTGATAGAGAAAAGAGTGTTGTAAATATTTGAGTTTTGATAAATTATTTCATCTTTAAAAAGTGTGGTTTGGGAGTAATGCAGTGTTAGAGCCCTCACTTGCATATATGTATTATTTTCCCCTTTTTGGAAGGGAATATGTTTGTTTTGAATACTGAAAACACCTCAGGTAGCATGAGGAGGCATTATAATGTTTAGGGCCTATTTTAGTATATTTTATGTATTGTACAGAGGTGTATTTATAATGTGAACGAAAGGAAGACTATATATTAGAATAATGGTATATTATTCCTTCATTTTCTGATTATATTTTGTTTTGTCTATTACAGCCTGAGTGAATACTACTTTGCAGTTAAAGGTGAGTAACCTTTTTTTTGATAACTTTGCAGTATATGTTTTTTTTTTATTTATACTTTAATATGCAAGTGATGTTAATCTTTTGTAGGTTTGAAAGTATATCAGAAAATATGACGTATGCTACTTGACTTAAAAACTAATGGGAGTAATGTAAACTATGGTATACATTGATAATTTAAGTACTTGGAATTCAGACATGTCTTTGTATTTTTTTTTTATCATGTACATTAGCTGAAAATGTTAAAAGTTAGCTCTTATTTATGTCCAGGTTTTGGAGTACTACTTCCGAAAAATGAATGTCAGTTGGGTCGAGGTCGTCGGACGAGCACAGCGCCCCCTGATATCCAGGCTCATCTACAGGCTATGCTCCATTTGCTGTGCCCAGGGGACACTTTACACATGGTTAGTGAAGATTTCAAGTTAAACCCTCTCAACTCTTCCATAGGGTTTTCATTCTTTATGTAGGATCATTACTGATATTCAGGTCAGTGTGTCTTCAGTCAGGATCACAGATGCAGTATTGCTTTAGTTATATTCTGTGAAAAAGGTCAGAAAATTCTTGTCAACTTACACTTGTTTATGTGTGACATGAATTTGAGCCCCCTCCTTTCCTTGAACAAGAGAGCTATGGAATTCTCCTCTTTCATAATCTTATAATTATTCCACGTTTGTATACCTTTGATAGGTATACAAAATACTTAGAGCTGTAATTAATGTTTTCATTCTCATTGTCTCACTCTCATTTTCTTTTATTTGAGATAGTCATGATAAGGGCACGATTTTGGTTGAGCCATGTTGCTTTCTATATTTAAAGAAATGCAGGGTCAGTTATTGTATGTAAAATCTCTTGCTTCTTTCTATTTTAATTAACATTCTTCCCATTTGTTTTGGACTTGAAATAAGTATAATATTATCTTAACCTGCTAGACTGCTTAACTTGCTCATATCTTTCAAGGGAAATTTTAAGAATGCTATGATGGTACATCTCTACCATGTATATTCTTAATGTTTTTATATCTTTGCTTTGGTTATACTGTGTTTTTTAATGTGTTTGAGAATGATATTTTCATGTTTTTTTGTAGAAAAGAGGAGTAAGTAATCATACTCATCAACCATTATTCTGTATTTAAATAATGACATATGTGTCAAATAATGCTCTGATTCTTTTGGTCTTCAATGTTCATTTGATTTGCTTAGTCAGTGCCTGTAACTGTAACTTTTGTTTAAGGCTGTCCGATTGGAGTCACAACATATTGGTCGTGTACGTTATTTGGCTGTGGTGGGAAGGATTGGGCGACAAGACAAGGAGGAGGACTGTTTACTTGGCATGGACTTTACTGGGGAAAAACCTTCCTTAGGACTTGTATTGCCAGTTCTTGCTGATACCAGAATTAATTTGGATGGCGATGGGTGAGTTATGGCAAGAGTCCCATACCTTATAAGTTACATGCATGTACTAATCTGGTCCCTTACAAAAGAATTTACTTCTGCTTAGTGAGATATATTTGTGGATTCAGAAAATGGAATGAAAAATGATTGACATAAGTTATTGTATTTAAGATATATTATCTTTTTAACTTCAGTATTTTCAAGATTTGTAAGGGTAACTTTAAACATACTATGTATTCTAAGGTGAAGATGATCAAAGAAAAGTCCTTTAAACATTAGATTTTTATAATGATTTTTCTAATGAATTATTTGTGTGAAGAACACAGTATCAGGGTTAGAGAGTTAACTAAATCTATTTGAAGTATCAGTGGTTTAGTGATTAGAGCCTTTTCATGCTACATTGACTTTGACACATACATATGTGATGAAGTTAAGTATATCCATCACTGCTGACAGGATTTAGTGTGATGGCAAAGCTCTGTGTCCATCAGTCACTTGTTACTGACATTTCATCTGTAGTAAAGGTGGAGGATCTGTAATTGGTTTTGTAGATCTTTCTGAATAACATATCAAAAAGTGCAGCATGGTTGGAAGGTTTTAACACATATTATATCATAACTTGTTATACCATGGTTTGGAAATGATACTCTTGGCCACAAAGCCCATTTTCTTAGGACCTCTTTGTGCTGCGCTTCATTCAGTCAAAACCAAGTATTTTGTCTTTCTTTGATATTATAAAAAGTTTAACCTATTTTTATGTTATGAGGTTGGAATGATTTCTGAGCTTAGCTAGAATGAGTTGAAAGTACATTCTAAGATACTTCCCTCTGTATTGGTGCATATCTGAATGAGTGTATTCCTGCTGCCATGTAAAGTAATTTGAAACTGAGATGCAGCTGCCAAAAGGTGGACTTTGGCAAAAAAGGTTAAGTCTTTGTTTGTATAGTTTATGAAGAGCTAAACTACAAGTGATCAATTATCTGTTGAAGTTCAGGGTCACATTATGATGCTATAATTGTTATAGTGGCTTAGGGGCCACTTTACCATAATATTCATACTTTGTTTATGACTGAAAGTCCAAAATATTATCTATGCAAAACATTATGGCTGTAGTAACTTCAGCCTCTACTATCTCATCCCAGAAAAGAGTCTATAAAATTATTTTTCTGTTGTCTTCTATAACATGATATCATACATAGTTTGGGAGTATGTAATAGTGGCCAGCTCTAATTGCACCATAATACCAACTAACATCTTGTATCTTTGCCTGACAACAGGCTTAGTTGCAAGTCTAACTTGCTCTGAATGCTAAGCATTGTTCCAGCACAATGATGATCTTTGAAAAAGATTAGGTGTATTTAGTTTGCAGTTTCATTTCTGAAGCCATCTGTATCTTTCTGTGTTTGTTATTGCTTTAGCTTTAATAATTCTTCATTGCTCTTTATCTAACTTATTGAAGCTAATCCTTTCACTCTTGGCTGCAGTGGCTTCAGCGTGTGCACGGGCGGGCGGAAACACATCTTCAAGCCCATCTCCGTGCAAGCTATGTGGTAAGTACTGCCTTATTGCTTTACAGGCTCATATCTGAGTACAAGTTAAAGGAGTTGAGGCATTTGCTTTAAGTTTCCAATAATCCCTTCCCCGTGCTATTTAATACCACTCCATCTGGCATACCTAATTACATAATGAAATAAAACTTATGAGTATTCTAGGTAATATACAGTATTTAGAAAATTGAACAGATCTTCATATGCATCTTCCAGGTTAATGATGTATGTCATTGTGTCCTCTGGCCATCTCTTTGTCTGTTCAGCTGTTAGCATTTTCATATTTTTGTAATACTTTTGCTCCACATATTCTCCCTGAACTTCAGGAGCAATGTGCCCTTAAGGCACAAAAGAATCATAAAAACCTGCCTTTCATACATGCTTGCTGTTTCCTGTGTTAGCAAGGTGGTGCCAGGAATAGGTAAAGGCCACATTCACTCACATCCGGTTTTTTTTCAGCACATGCGGGGAGGGGGGTATCATTTCATGTGTGGCGGGGTGGCAATGGGAATTGAATGAGGATAGCAAGTATGAATTATATACATTTGTATATATGTGTATGTCTGTGTATGTATATATATATGTATACGTTGAAATGTATTGGTATGTATATGTGTGTGTGTGGGCTTGTATGTATATACATGTGTATGTGTATGGGTTGGGCCATTCTTTTGTCTGTTTTTTTGAGCTACCTCGCTAATGCGGGGACAGCGACAAAGTATAATGAAAAAAATATGTATAGTATATATTCATACATATTCGTCATTTCCCACTCCAGCGAGGTAGCAGTAAGAACAGAGTGCTGAGCCTTAAAGAAAATAGCCTCACTTGGCCCCCTTCTCTGTTCCTTTTGGAAAATTGAAAAATGGGAGGGGAGGATTTCCTGCCCTCGCTCCCTCCCCTTTTAGTCACCTTTTACAACACACAGGGAATATGTGAGAAGTATTCTTTCTCCCATATCCCCATATTCTTGGGGATAGGGTAGAAAGAATACTGTCCACATATTCTTTATATGTATTAGAAGGTGACTAAGAGAGGCAGGAGTTGGCTGGAAATCTTCCTTTCCTATATTACTTTCCAAAAGAAGGAACAGAGCAAGGAGCCAAATGAGGAATTTTTCTTTTAAGAGCCTTTTAAGGTTCTTGATGCTACCTCGCTCACTCAGGAAATGGTGAGCATGTATGTAGAAATACATATCGACTGACATGGCACAGGCAAAGCATTCTCCAGTCAAAGGCCATCTCAAGTTAGAGAAATAGAATGAAAGAAAAAGAGAGTACAAAATATTTAGGGGTCTGTAGATGTTTTTAGACCTGACTTTTTAAGGTAGAAAAGTTGTAAGAAGATGGAAAGATGTAAGCAGGAAGAAAAATCAGCAACTTAGCTGTTTGAAGGAAAATGAGGTATCATATGGGTCAGTCCATATGTGGCTGGTCTCCAAACTAAAGCTATAAGGAAGCAGCAGCCAGGGATGTGCCTCAGGTCCAGACCTTGGGGAAGAGGACACATACACACAGCTCATGAGAACAGAAGAAAAAAAGAAAGAAAAAGAAAAGAAAAAAGAGGGAGAAGAGCAACATCTCAGTGTACAGAAAGGATGTTTGAAGAGAGGTGATGTAAGGAAAATCAATGAGATGGAAAGCTTTTGATCACTGTCTGGTTTGTAAAGAGGTAGAGGATTAACCACACTCAGATATGTGAGCAGCGCTTCATAGCAGGGAGAGCATAACCCCTGTACATATGAAACAGTTGCTTCCAAGAGAAATAAATATAGCACCTATACAACACTCCAAGATTTTGATATAGATATAGATATAGACTTTTTGATATAGATTATGTGAGGTTTCCAGGATAAAGTATAGAATATGTTTATGCCCAACATGTGTATGTTATGACAAGGATTACCCATGGTTGTGTGAATTTGAACACCGGGAAATGAATGACTCTTCGATGGGTGTGTACAGGGGGTCCTTGACTTTGTGTATCTGACCCATGAACACCCATACTTAGAAATGAGTTCCAAAAATCAATATTTGATTTCTAGTCTGACATACAATCAATCACTCATATGAAGTGTTTAACTGATCTTTCTTTCATTAAGTGTTGCTTAATATGATGTTCATTAAGTGTTGCTTAATATGATGTTCTGTTAACTATATTTACTTTGAAATACAATATCTGATACAGTATTATAGTCAGGTATAGGTATTCCCTCAGATTGTTTGCGTATCTTTATATTTTCTAACTTGTAAACAGATTGACTTACGAACAGGATCCAGGAACTAAGCTGTTCATAGCCCGGGAACCCCATCAATAGAAATTGAATGTTAGCACTGGTAAATTTTTAATAGTTAACTTGTTCCCTATTCTGAGATGGTGCACTGGTTTGAATTGATGAAATTGATATGTCCAGTAAGAGAAAGAAAATGAATATTAGAAAGATGAGGGGAGAGAAAGTGGGTTGAAGTATGTAAAATGAAATTATCAGCATAGAGTTGATAGGGTTGGAAGTAGAAGAGAGCTCAGTTAGCTAGAGAAGAAAGTGTAGATGATAGGACAGAACATTGAGGAACAAAGCTGTTGAGAGGATAGGATGAGGAAGTCTCTCCATCATTGTTTCTTGCAATAGAATTGCCATAGAGGAAATTGGGCATTGGGAACAGAAAGAAGTAGGAATGCCAAAGGAAGGGAGTTTAGAAAGTTTTATTTATGTTTAATGACCTTTGTGTTGCTAGCCTTCACCATACATCAGGGGAGGACTACTGTTGAGGTTTTAAAGATACCATCAATTTCAATTAGTGTATTTGTCTGAATGAGAAGAATGCTTCTCTTTAACCTGTCATCACGTTTTTTTCATTGGGAGAGAAGCTTTCTGACCTGCTTCATTTTCAAAAATTCATTGGTATAGATGGCTCAAGTACCCAAGGCAAGTTTGGTTCTAGTTTCTGCAATGTTTTGGCAGCTCTGAGAAAGAACAGATTTCTAGCCATATTGAACATTTACAGAATTCACATGTGAACATATAGACTACATAGTTAGGTTTTTACAGTTTTGGCAGACTTTGCAATCAAGAAAGCTAACATAAAATGCTTGGATAAGCAGTTTTTAGATGTGATTGCCTTCCTTAAAGTATTTCATGAAAGTTTGCTGAAAATATTTAAGCGAGGTCTTCCAGAAGCTTAATGTAATTCCATCATCTCCACCCCATGTGAAATCTTTTCAACAACAGAAAAATTTTAGGCCAAGATTGTAAGCAGTTCTGAACCCCCTTCAAGGGAGTTATCATTAACATTTGTGCACAGTACAGTTGAATTAATGTGCCATCACCTAGAATATTTATGCTGGCATACAGTGGGTGCAGTATGCATTAAAAGTTTTTGAACTTCACTAAAAATCCATTTTCTTGTTTTTAGTACTTATTTTCTTATGGCATGGTATAAGATTATGTAGAAAACGCAAAAATTGTTGCATTTGACAGTATAGATTCGTTTATTATAACTGACAACAATAGATTAAAATCTAAATCATTAAAATCTCAGTTGCCAGAGGAAGTACTTATCTCAGTGATTTGACTAACATGCCCTTTTACTAGAAATTTTACAGATATCTCATACTAGATATATAATGCTAAACTTTACAGATACATGAAACTGAATATATGATGCCAAATCATACAGGTATCTCACACTGAATATGTAATACTAAATTATACAGATATCTCTGATTATGTGGTACTAAACTTGACTTTTTTTGTTTTCACAGGTAAGTGCTGCTGTGTTTCATTACCTCAGAAGGTAAGTGTGTTGCTTTACATTGTTATGACATTTTCCTTTCCTTTTTCTTTTCGTCTTCATAGGTAAGTATTGCTGTGTTTCATTACCCCAGGAGAAGGTAAGTGTGTTGTTTTGCATTGTTATGATGGTCTAATTTCCTTTATTGCCGTATAGTGAATACTTACAACCTGTCTATTTTCTTTGCTGTTTTATAATGAATTGGTTGTAGTGCCAAATATCATGTTATATGAGCATGTCTTTTTAAGAATATAATGAAATGCATTTCGGTTGATAGTTAATTTGGACATATGGTGTGGTACTATAAATGAAAAAAACCTAGAAATTCTGTTTTTCCTTGGCCTAGAAAATATGATTAGACTGGCAGACAAGGAACCAGGAACACAGATGAGAGACTGTAATTACTGTTGGGATTATATATTTAGCCATGGTGTTTCTTGTGTTGTTATTAATGTCAGTGTTGCATGTGGTCCTCATGGTTTAACTGGATGTCATCCACAAGACAATATCTGTAATTTACCACTGTGTGTGTAGTGGTTTACCACAATGATTCACAGTAATGAATGATGTTTCCCATGGAGGGGGAGGGAGATAGGTTGTCATAGTGTGTATTCATATAGCTGTACATGAGTCCATTCATAGATTACAGTGTAATACAGTATTTAAGTCTACATATAGGCTTCTAGTAGTATGCTGTGTTGAATCAGTATACAAACTTAAGGTAACATGCTGTTTGTGAGTCTGCATATAGTGTTTTCTAGTACTGATATTCTGCTGCAAGTTTTTTGTCACATAACCTTTGTGATTATGCAGTATTTATCTATTTTTACTGTATGGGGAGGGAGCTACACTTGTGGGTTCCATCTTTTGAACTTTTTCTGCTATCCTACACCTTTTTCAAGTAATGTGTACTTTAGCACACCCTATGCTGGTCTCTTAATCATAGCTTACCTTTTTGATACCACATGCTTCACTCCTCACCTACTTCCCTTGTTTCATTAGTCACTTTAGGGTCATTCTCCTCTTGATATCTCTTGGTATCTCTTCACATTTTTTTGTTATTCTAAGCATACCCACCTTCATTACTTTTTTCAAACACATGCCATTTCCTCTTTTCGTACAGCCACAACAAAATTTCACACACACATTCACTAGGAAATTATTAGAAATCCCACCTGCTGCCCCACTTATTGCCTTCACATCTAACAGCCACTCAAAGGTGTGCCTGTTAATCAGCGCATAATTCAGTCATGCCCATTGACCCATAACTCCACTAGCCTCTGTAAACTTTTGTCTGCACCTTTGTTTCAAGCTCAAGACTTCCTAATCAACAGTCATTATTTATCACACAACTTAACAAGCTTCTTCTCTTTTTCATTTACGGTGGGTACCCCATGGCACTCAATTATGTTCTCAACCCCACATAAGTCACTCTTGTGTTGAGATTCCTTACCACAAGGAATCGATTCCTTCTATTATATTTGTCAAAGCCTTCTCTTAGTTCCTCCTGAAAAGCACCCTTTTCATCAGCACTCTTGTTGCCAGTTGCATAAGTCACCCACCTCTCATAGTTTCCTTTCATTCTAACCCACATGACCTTACTCCCATACCCTCTTGACCACAGTGCCACAGCTCCTCTTTCAGAGGTGATACCCCTTCCTCATAAGTGCCACCCCCTCTTTTGCTTTCGCCTTCCCACAAACCCCAGACTTTGCCTCCCAGACATTCCTGGCCATTCTGCTTGTACACCCCTTTTCCCTCTATCTTAGTGGCACTGACAGCCGAAACATTCATGTTCCTCTCCTTAGATATAGCATATACTCTCTCTCTCTCTCTCTCTCTCTCTCTCTCTCTCTCTCTCTCTCTCTCTCTCTCTCTCTCTCTATATATATATATATATATATATATATATATATATATATATATATATATACATATATATATATATATATATATATATATATATATATATATATATATATATATATATATATACACACACTCGTTTGCCGTTTCCCACGCTAGCATCGTAAATATGGTTTTGAAGTGGGGGAGATTAGGTTGTTGCTATCATTGTTGTGGTTTTGGTGACTTGCGGTGGAAACGCCTTGTTATTCCGTTACAGTGAGTATCCCAGCCGCTGACGTGGACTCCAGACACCACCCGAATTCCCATGACGCAGGCTGGAGATCACACACTTTTCCAGTAATGTGGTGGTCATGCTAGGGTGCCTGGTGTTTTTTTTTTTTTTATACTTTGGTTCACACTAATCAACAGTAGAACTGTTGACTCCTTTTTTGCTTTTGTTTTTTGATACAGTTGGGAAGGTGATGAGATCCGACCTGATCTATGTACAGGAATTCAAGATGGTGATTGAATGGTGTCTACATTAGTGAAGTCAACCCCCCCCCCCTTTTTCGGAGCCAAAATAGAATGAATTAGTTTGGAGAACGAACGAGTAGCGAAAGGGAAAGATCTGGTGTCCAGCCCACCGTGCTGGGAATAAATATTTGGGTAGTTGTCCAGGAGGGACTCAACCCCACCCCCTCCCCACACCTCCCCCTCCACATAACGGACTTACTGAGTGCCAGTTGGTCACTTAGTGTTGTCCTTTCCCACTGGTCTGGGAAATTCACACTAGAGCTGTCTTTACCATCCGGAAATGAAGGACTCACGCAACAGTGCTAAGGTTTGTGTTGTTTGTTTACAACAAGGAGGCACGTTTGTCTTAGCGGTTTGGTGGCACTGTTGTACTCGATCATGTGCATTTGCAGTGTCGAATGCAGTGAAGGAAAAATATTGTATTGTGAAGAACGGCAAATGCTTTAGCTCAGTTACCCATAATTCGTAATTAGAATCGTGCGTATGTAGTATGTATTCTTGCATCTCCATATATATATAGGACTCATAGGAATATATATATATATATATATATATATATATATATATATATATATATATATATATATATATATATATATACGTACACAGTTATGTGTACACAGTCTTATCCACATGTATATACTAATGCAAATATATGTCTACATACTTATTTTTCCGTTGATGTAGTGTATTTTTCAACACACACACACACACACACACATTTTAAGAGCTCTTGCAAATTCCCGTTCTTTGCCAGACTCACTGTGTTTTTATATTTCCGTTTCCACTGTTACTGAACATCGGTGCCTGATGCTGACTCAGATCCCATTACAGCTTTGAGGTGTGTTTGTGTGTGTGTGTGTGTGTGTGTGTGTGTGTGTGTGTGTGTGTGTGTGTGTGTGTGTGTTTGAATTGACATCGAAATATGATTCGCATCTGTCTCCAACATGAGAACACTTGGGCTAATTCATGCCGAGAGAGCGAGTCTACTCCTCTTCCAATCCGGTAGCATGACGTGCTGTTTTGCAGAACCTCTTTAGTGTCTCGGTAAAGAGAACAGCATCCTTCCTGGTCATCCAACACCTGTGGTAGGGTCCAGCCCTACCTCCATCCACAGCACACAGCCACCGTTTTCTTCTCCTCCCCCCCCATTCATAAAACCAGTAAACAGAGGGGGTGACGCGCGAGCGAGCGCGCCCCATTCAGAATTGAAACGTCTAACGTCGTTTTTAGATGCGTTGCTTCTTGTTGGAAATAGAGATATCTGTCGTCGATATTGCCGGGTCATCCATCCACACTCACAGGTATAGAGCTAGATTTCCCGACTGTTGCATTACTGAGTTTATTATGTCATTATTCAATCCATGGGTGACACTATATTAATCTCACGGGGGTTTTCTCCTCAGCCTGGCCACACTGGCTGACACAGCATGTCTCGTCGTCTATAGATCCTCCTTGTTCGCTGCTCTCGAGAGAGGGGGGGATCCAGTAAGCCTCTTCGTGCCAGTCACGATCCCTTGATATACCTTGCAAATTGTGCCCGAGAAGGGGTTTCCATCCTCCTTGATTGGCATTTGACCATCAGGGTTTCTGATTCGTGATTGTCCCACAGCGCGTAGTGTCATCTCGGTCCATCTCTCTCCATTACCGTGTGTAAGGGTCCTCTCCGCTACGGGTCCTTTCCGCTAAGGGTCCTCTCCGCCTAGCGCCTTCCACTTGGTCACGGCTGTTTGGGGGAGACGTTTTGGCGCCTTGCTAACTTCCCGGATGTCCTCAGCGGCGGAAGGGAAAGGTGCGACAACGTTTCGTATAGTTGTTGTCTCTCTCTCTCTCTCTCTCTCTCTCTCTCTCTCTCTCTCTCTCTCTCTCTCTCTCTCTCTCTCTCTCTCTCTCTCTCTCAACCCGCTCGTACCGGATACTTTTACCAGGAGGCTAAAAAAAAAAAGAAAATAAAAGACAATGGTACCGGTTGCTTCTTGTCACAGCAAAAACTTACAAAAAAAAAAAGATTACTGAAAGTACATTTATTGGAGCATAGCGTAAGTATAATGACGAATTCGCTTTGAAGGTTTACAAAGCGATTTTTTTTTTGTTTAGTTCGTAACACTTAAAGAGCTGCAGAGGAGGAGGAGGTTCTGTGTTTGCCTCGAGCGACTTGTTGACCAGTGTACGTTTTGTTTATCTTGACTCTTGGGGGGGAAGGGGGTTACCTTCTGTACGTACCAATGGTGTGGCCTTTGGGTTGATAATAGTAAGGCTGTAGAATTTTAATCATTATAATGATAAAGGTAAAGGCTTATTGGATCAACCGTAGCTCAGGAGGCTAAAAACACACACGGCGTCTTCAGGAGAAAGGTCCCACTTGGGAAGCGATAGCCAGATGTGCACACTGGAAGCCCACTGCTTAAAGTCAAGTCGTGGAAATCCAGGTTAAGCAAAGTTAGCCTTCATTAACCAGGTGCACTTGACCTGCTCCTCTTCCTCCTCCTCAAGAACACGACTGGAGCGCGAAGCGACGACCCCGTTGGGTATGACCAGGCCATTAACCTGATTGTTAAAGGTCAAATCATGGTCAAACAATCGTATTCCATGATTGTTAAGGGTCAGATCTTAGTCAAACGATCATATTCCATGATTGTTAAGGGTCAGATCTTAGTCAAACGATCATATTCCATGATTGTTAAGGGTCAGATCTTAGTCAAACGATCCTATTCCATGGCCAAGGGTCGTACTTTAGGAGTGCTGGCCTAGCCTGGCGTGATAGAATTTAAAAAGCAGATCTTGGAAGGAAATTACACATATTCTTTTTCTCCGTACTTATTCGCAGTTCCCCGCGCTGGCGAAGTAGCGCCAGGAGTAGAGAGAAGAAAGACCACATCCGCTCACATCTAGTCTCTAGCTGTCGTGTATGCAGTTATTGCGGACAAGGATGTGGGTGTAGCCAAGCTGTGTATAGTTGTTAATGGCAAGGATGGGGTGTAGCCAAGTTGTGTATAGCTGTTAATAGCAAGGATGGGGTGTAGCCAAGCTGTGTATAGTTGTTAATGGCAAGGATGGGGTGTAGCCAAGTGATTTATTGTTGTTAATAGCAAGGATGGGGTGTAGCCAAGTTGTGTATAGCTGTTAATAGCAAGGATGGGGTGTAGCCAAGCTGTGTGTAGCTGTTAATAGCAAGGATGGGGTGTAGCCAAGTTGTGTATAGCTGTTAATAGCAAGGATGGGGTGTAGCCAAGTGGTGTACGGATGTTGCTGGCGTGGGTGAGGTACAACCAGGTGACGTGGGTTTGCTCTTAGTGGCGATGATGTACAGGTGGTGCTCGTTAGGATGTACTTGTACACTCTTGGATAACGAGTGTTGACTTGGGCTAATTACACTTGGTGATGTACATCCAGGTTATTTGCCACTTGTCATGGCGTAGGTGTACAACCCCGTGACGGGGGTCTGATGATCGTGGAGATGAACCAAGTGATGTACGTCTGGTGTTTGTGTTTAAGGGTGAGGTTGTACATTCTAAGTACATTCGGCGGTGTTGCACAAAAAGAATCTGTGGTGTACAGGGAGCCTTGGCATGCATGGTGTACACCCATGGATGATTTAAGGGGGCCAGGTGCAGGTCCAGTCATCCCCCATCCCCTCCCCCTCCACACACACACACACACACACACACACACACACACACACACACACACACACACACACACACACACACAGCGTCCTGCTGGCGCAGGAGGTAGTGTGTTTCATTACGTGGTCCCCGTATAGAGCCAAGTTATGCAGATGGTATACGCGAGGTTAGGGGCTGATGACGAAACCCCCCACACCCATCCCCCCTAAGAGCTGGGAGCCAGCCACTTGTGGCGGTACGGAGAAGAAGGAGGGAGACTGCACGATTACTGAAGGATCTTGGGAAGGATCTCGGGTTCTGAGAGCTTTGGACGAGGGAGGCTGTAGGATTGTTGAAGGAACTCGGGTTCTGAGAGCATGGGATGACTCTCAGTCGTATATATTCTGAAGGGGATATATATATATATATCAACTCGCCACGTTGCCTATTCTTTTCAGACTTTCTGTCACTCGCTGTTGGGCAGGGTGGGGGAGAGATGGTTGTGAAGATAACACATACCACCTCCGTGGGAGGGGAGCTGGTATATGTTTCAACATGACGTCCCACCCCTCCACCCGACCAGCGAGCAACAGTAGACGTTCAGAAGAGAGAGGAGAGCAGCGAGGAGCAGCGAATACATTTCCCTCCCGAAAACGTCCTTGTGTAGAGGGTTGAAGTCGTGAAAACACCACCAGAGTACATGACGGCAAAAAAGTACCTCCCCCAAGATAATGTACCTTCCGTCACACAAAGTATTGCCACTTGAAGTATTTAAACACCACTGGGAATAAAGCGTCGACATCTGCCTCTTATGTGGCTTCTGAGAGAGTTAAAGTTAACACATTAGATTAGAACTGAACATGGACTATACATGGACTATCTCAGTACATGTAATGTTGCCTTGCGCAATAGTGCAGTGGTGTGCTATTTTAAATAGACGGTAGCTAGTGCGGGTAAAAGTCATGCCGGATTGTAAAGTAAACTTAAAAAAAAAGAAGAGTTCGAATGTCGGTGGAGGCTCTTCACTACGAGTGTTACCAAGGGACGTGATTGGAGAGTATTGCAAATGCTTAAGCGTCAGGACCCAGGTGGCATTCACGCTACCCAGCGCAGCCAACTTGGCCTCCCTCCTGCACCCGAAATAGTCCAAAGATTTGTGTTAAAATGAGCGGACGACTGTAGAATAGTTGGTCGCTCGAGAGAGAGAAATTAGAAGAAAAAACAAACCAAAAAACATCAGTCCTTACGACTTACCATTGAGATGTTTGTTATTATCAGAGAGGCGAAGAGAAGTATAGCATCCTTTGTTTACGGACAGAGAGCAGTGAACAGCTGAGAGCAGTGAACAGCTGATCGATCGGCGGGTGGGGCAGCCACCTCGCCTCCTTCCCACACACCCATACAGGCACTGTTGCAGGGGGGAATCTGCAGTGCTCTCCCAAGGAGGGAATTAGCTTCGTGCTGTTTTCTGATGTTTGAAGCCTTGCTTGCTGTGGTTCCGGGGCCACATCAGGCCTACCCAGTGTGTGTGTGTCGTGTGTCCGTTGTTTTCTTCTACTTCAAACACGTTGATGTTTTCTCATTTCGTTAACTTTCTAGTTCCTCCCCGGGTCCATCACGAACACCCTTCCCTCTTCACTGGATGACCATAATCCTGTCCATTACTGTGGTGTGTGTGTGTGTGTGTGTGTGTGTGTGTGTGTGTGTGTGTGTGTGTGTGTGTGTATACTGGTGGCAGAAGCGATCGATGTGAACGGAATAGATGAACAGAGTTAACGAGATGCATTATTGGTTAGCGAGATGTATTATTGGTTAGCGAGATGTATTATGGGTTAGCGAGATGTATTATGGGTTAGCGAGATGCTTTATTGCTTAGGTGTATGATAATGTCGAGCACTACGTATGGGTGTCTAGCATAATTCGCATACCGGTTTGGATTTTCATGGAAAGCATGGATTACCAGTGTAGCGAGAAGTTGCATGTGGTCGAGTGATTGTGGAAAAGTGACTCTGAAAGGTCATCATGTTTTCATGTGATTAAGTTTGCGATAGCATTTTCCAGTGCGTGTGAACGTCGCATTTTCCAGTAGCGTGTGACCGTCGCATTTTCCAGTGGTGTGTGAACGTCGCATTTTCTAGTGGCGTGTGAACGTCGCATTTTCTAGTGGTGTGTGAACGTCGCATTTTCCAGTGGCGTGTGAACGTCGCATTTTCCAGTGGTGTGTGAACGTCGCATTTTCCAGTGGCGTGTGAACGTCGCATTTTCCAGTGGTGTGGGAACGTTGCATTTTCCAGTGGTGTGTGAACGACGCATTTTCTAGTGGTGTGTAAACCTCGCATTTTCCAGTGGTGTGTGAACGTCGCCCTAAGACTGATTTGAAGTAAAAAAGAAAAAAAAAAGAAGATATCGAGTATGCATGCTTCCAGCCATGCCATGATTTCGGAGAAAGCGAGGCTGCGTGCGCTTCTCGCGAGTCGATGTCGTAGTAGTAGTAGTAGTAGTAGTAGTAATAGTAGTAGTAGTCAGTTGGTTGGTTGATCAGCATGTTTTCACCGTGGGACCAGTTGTACACCGAGTGTGTGTGTGTGTGTGTGTGTGTGTGTGTGTGTGTGTGTGTTTCTTCATGAGAAGTTGACGGTAGATTTTGTTAGTTTGCTGACCTTTTGTGTTTTAGGGAGTGAATGTATTTTAGAAACGTGTTGGTGACTTTCTTTTTTTTTTTTTTTAGGCGTTTCTTGGACGTGTGGGTTATTTTAGGAGGCAAAAGACAAACGTTTTTGATCGTTGGATTGGTTGGTAGTGTGTGTGTGTGTATGTGTGTGTGTGTGTGTGTGTGTGTGTGTGTGTGTGTGTGTGTGTGTGTGTGTGTGTGTGTGTGTGTGTGTGCTAGCTATGGCTATTTGCTGACAAGAGATGCTACTTAAAGTGGCAATGGGTATGTGTGTGTGTGTGTGAGAAGACTCCTTCAAACGAAGTTGTTCGTCGTATTATGTGGTATTTGAATTAGGTTCTAAGATGGCGTGTAATTTCTCCCCTCCTCCTCCTCCTCCTCCTCCTCCTCCTGGCCGCACACACCTTCAGCCTCATATTAGGTAACTCAGCGGGGTCCTCATCACCAAACCAACCAACCACTCTGGTCACTTCCAATCACGGACACTGAGCACGCAGAGCGGCACTCCTCTCGTGCGCTGTTCCTCCCAACCAAACACTCTCTCTCTCTCTCTCTCTCTCTCTCTCTCTCTCTCTCTCTCTCTCTCTCTCTCTCTCTCTCTCTCTCTCTCTCTCTGTGTCTTGGTTTGTAGTTGTATTGCCTCGGGCCGCTTGACATAAAGCTCTTAAAAGATGCATTTAGAATTGGTTCTGGATGTGAATTGAATTTTTTTTTTTTTCATATTCGTATTCTCTATGTAGATTTATCGTACTGTGAATAACTGTAGGTAAATGTATGTGAGTAAATGAGTATTTCACCTTCTATGTTATTGAACGATCTTCATGTGCTTGTTCAGCTCAGTGGGTAATGTATATTCTATAGGTCTGTGTCAGTCTTGTCTCTGGTGTCTGGAGGGAGCCTATTCTTGAACCTATCTTTCGTATATCGTTCGTTGACCCGGGTGTACAGCCTTCTCAACCATTCCCGGAATGATATCTCTTTCCTTTCCACACTCGGGTCAAGAGTTAAAAGCCTTCTCTCAGTGATTAGGTATTTCTAGATATTCCTCCCGTGTCTTTTCATTCTCGTTTGGTACCGACACTTCGCTGATCCCGACCTCTTCAGTGTAGCAACATGATCACTTGTTTTCTGGCGACCCCGTGTGTGTGTGTGTGTTGTGCAGAGAAATACCTTGATCTAGCAATCACCTCTCTCATCCTAGACTTTCCCACGTCACTCCATCCTCCCGTGGTTGATTGGTTGTTTTGGTCTCCAGGCCCGTCACTTGCCAAGGGTTTATGTATTGAAAGGTCGTCAACGTCAAGCCACCACATTCACCAACCGAAAGCTATTTTAACACCTTTAGGTGTTACTTCTAATACCACATGCACGTTCACTATGCACGTGGCCCCTTGCCAGATCGGGTTAAATCCGACACTCAGTTATTTCAAAGCTCCTGGGTTGGATTGCATTCATGCCCCGATCCTAAGAGGATATCCTGCTGAAGTGGCAAGTTATTTCAAAATTCTTGCTCTCTCGGCTTCTGTTTCCCCTCACCTGCAAACTGGCCATACCAATATCCCTCACCCTGTCTACTCACAAGACTCTCATATAAACAACGCAAGAGACACGGGAGTTATGTTGCTCATTTACTCTCCTGTCCTTGGACTTCTGCAGAGCCCTTGGTAGAATTTGGCATTAGGCACTTGTACTCCCGAGTTCTATCCTTTGTTCTTCCTCATACCGTCATCTGGTTCTTATCTCATCTCCTCAGGTGCACATCCATGTCTATTAGATCCCTTCCCAACCCCAAGAAGAGGGTTTGATCCGTACACCTACCATCTTTCTCTTATATGAACCTAAGCATTTGATGACTATAAACCACCCGATCTCTTATGCAGGTGACATCAGGTTTCGTTTTGTTTTTTTTCCTCTGTTTTGTTGCCTATTGAACCTCCGGCCATCTTGCAGATGTGTACATTTATGGTGCTTGTCTCATTCCGCTCCCACCGCCACCACCATCATCATCATCACTGTAGGAGAGAGGTATTTAAGATTCTCGCGTTAGCCAAACCCGACGATGCGACCCCCGGGGTACGTTGGCCTGACCTTTTCCGAGGTTCCATAGGGGTCAGGTCGCAGGTGGAAACACCATCGTACCCGAGAGTTGTATCGTACCCGAGAGTTGTATCGTACCCGAGAGTTGTATCGTACCCGAGAGTTGTATCGTACCCGGGAGTTGTATCGTACCCGAGAGTTGTATCGTACCCGGGAGTTGTATCGTTGCATTTAAAAGATTTTTTTTTTTTTTTTTTTTGTTGAGATCTTGTATACCGTCGTGCTCACCCAGGACAAAGCTGAACTACCTCCCTCTGGTGTCCATCCCCCCTCCTCGTTAACGCTCTCCCAACACCATCACGCCAGTACGTACCATGGACCGTACCCCTCGCCTTGTATTAACACATCTCTGAACTTACGAAAAAATTTATATATAAAAAAAAAGGAAAAAAAAAGAGAGGAGGAGGAGAGGCACTTGTTTCCTCGACCATGCCAGTTCGTAACATGTATTCGCCTGGGTAAGGTTGACCTATACAGAGGGCATGATGGTCATTCCCTCGCCCTCATACGGTACGCTCCTCCCATGTTTGGCCAATTGCATCGTCCACAGACCTTCTCTTAACGAAAGCCAGTCCAAGGCTGCGTACGTACGTACGAGCCATATAGAACGACCTAGCTCTCACTCCCAGCCTCTTTTTTCTCCCTCCCTCCCTCCGTCATGGTGGGCGTCCAGTATGCTACTGCATGTCCTTATGTTGTCGCGGCGTTGAGAGGGATACACACACACACACACACACACACACACACCTTGAGTTACCCCCCCCCCCCATCTAGGGTCTGCAATTGCTCTCTCTCTCTCTCTCTCTCTCTCTCTCTCTCTCTCTCTCTCTCTCTCTCTCTCTCTCTCTCTCTCTCTCTCGTTTGAACAAGTCCATTTGCGTGGTTTTGCGTGTGCCGTCGTGCAGTTACGACCCTGGTTCTCTGCGTGTACCATGCTGGTACTGCTTTGGTGTGTGGCTGTCGTGTGTGTGTGTTTATGTGTGTATGTGTGTGTGTGTGTGTGTGTGTGTGTGGCGTGTTGTTGTCATGTGGTGCACGTCCACCTCTCCCGCCCATCCTGTCCCCGCGACCCTCAGTGGATGGACCCACGCGCCTTCCATGCTGATGATGATGGTAGTGGTGTTGGCTCGTGGTGGCCCTGTGTTGTGTTGGTGAGGTATGGGTGGTGGTGGGTGGTGGTACCAGGTAATGGTGTGTGGTGGGTGGTAGTGGTACGTTTTGGTGATGGTGGTGGTGGTGTATGGTTGAGTGATAGCAGTGGTGGTAGGTGGTGGATGGTCGAGTTTGGTCGTGGCAAGTGTAGGTGTTGGGTAGGCAATATGCTGGATGTGTGTTAGATTGGCTGAAGGGTATGGCTGACTGTGCCCTGGATGGTTGAGTGGTTGGCTGGCTGTGTACAATGGCTGCCTGGTTGACTGGCTACCTGGTTTACAGTGTGGTTGGGTGATTTGATGGACGAGTGTTTGTCTGGATGATTGACGTGAGTGGGTGTTTGAGTGTCTGGTCGGATGAGTGTATGGCTTGCAGGCAGACGGAGTTAATGAGTCTGTGGCTGGCTGATTGGTTTATTGATTGGCTGGATCATTGGTCCTTTGGTTGGCTGTTCCACTGTCTGGCCGGCCAGCTACGTAGCTGTTTGGTTGTGTGTGTGTGGCTTGTTAACTGTTTGGTTGTGTGGATGGGTGGCTGGTTAGCTAGTTGTTTGGTTGTGTGGTTGGCTCTTTAACCTGCTGACGGATGGGCCACCTGACTGGTTGTTTGGCTACGTGGTTGGCTATTTGGTTTGCCCGAGTGTTCGTCTGACTGTGTGCTTAGTTGGCTGTGGCTTTGGTTGCGTGTCTGGTTGGGTTTTTGGCTCTCCGCTTTGTCCTTTTCGGCTTGGGTGGCTGACCGGTGTGTTGGCCGTCCGTGTGGCAGCCAGGAAGGTAGACAGACAAACAGACAGACAGACAGACAGGGCGGGAGTTGTGTGTGTGTGTGTGTCGGCAGGGGATGGGGTTCAACTCAGCCATAGCAACCAGCGCGTGGACTACCCGTGGTCGGGGTTCGTCCCTCCCTCCCTCCCCAGCGCGACCGACCGTTGGCTGGGCCAGACAGTATGGCGACGAGAGCCTCTCTTACCAACCCGGGCCCCCACCAAGGGGAGCATATTCGTCTCTCCCCAACCTGACCTTCACTGCTTATCTCCCTCACTAACCTTCCCCCCCCCCCCCCCAAGCGCCGCCATTTTTAAAAGCCCCCGTTTGTGTATACGAATTTGATCTAAGTCCTCCCGTTACAGACGCCAAGTAGGTGTGTGTGTGTGTGTGTGTGTGTGTGTGTGTGTGTGTGTGTGTGTGCACGTGTTGTCATCCTTAACTCATCACGTGCTCCCATGATGACGTGCTCGAGGCACGAAGGGTGTGTGTTGTCCGTGTTGATGCGCCACCACCGCCCCTAAGGTCACATGACTTGGGCTCACTCGCCTAAGGCTGTGTGTGTGTGTGCGTGTGTGTGTGTGTGTGTGTGTGTGTGTGTGTGTGTGTGTGCCTGGCCGGATACGATTAGATAGAGACTTTGGGAACACTTTGGCCGTGGTGGGTGGAGGTAGTCCCGTGATCCGTGACGTCACCGTTTGTATGTGGAGCTGATGACGTATATCTCTGGGGTATGGAAGCGGGTTGGGGTGCTGTTTTTACGTATGGGGTCAGTCTTGCCTCATGGTTTTCCCCTCCCCCAGACATTTACCATTGTGAATCATTACTCTATTTGTGTTGCGTGGAGAGTGTTTTACACTTGTGTTGCCCCGTCCCTTATATATATATATATATATATATATATATATATATATATATATATATATATATATATATATTTCTTTTTCTTTCATACTATTCGCCATTTCCCGCATTAGCGAGGTAGCGTTAAGAACAGAGGACTAGGACTTTGAGGGAATATCCTCACATGGCCCCCTTCTCTGTTCCTTCTTTTGGAAAAGAAAAAAATGAGAGGGGAGGATTTCCAGCCCCCCGCTCCCTCCCCTTTTAGTCGCCTTCTACGACACGCAGGGAATACGTGGGAAGTATTCTTTCTCCCCTATCCCCAGGGATAATATATATATATATATATATATATATATATATATATATATATATATATATATATATATATATATATATATATATGTATATATATATATATATATATATATATATATATATATATATATATATATATATATATATATATATATATATTTATACTGTGTTTGCCTGATACGGATACCCATTTATCTGCCAGTCCTGAGGGAGGGGGGAATGATCACCTGGGTTGGATGTGGGCTGACTGCCGCGCTCAGGATTCGAACCCATACGGCGCCGAGTATGGACGGGCTGGGCGCCCGTGCTGACTCGTGGTCAGTAACGCTAGTAACGCTAATTACTACACTAGTGAGTCCCGAAGAACATGCGTGTTAATTACCATAAATACACTTGATACTAATGATGAATTAATCATATATATTTTTTAAGTACCTAATTACCCATTCCATCCCAACAAGGTAATGTCAAGAACAGTAAACAACGGCTTCATTTGCATACATTGCACTGCCCAGCTGTCGTGTAAAATGTACTGAAACCCGAGCCGACCACCTACGACTAAGCCACACAGACTATTCCATGGTTACTTTGAGTCCTTCATGCGCTAAAGTTTTGCTCATTTACAGCGCGTCGCCCCCCATATACCACGGCGATCCGGTTCCTTTTTTCCCATATACGCCTCACACCATTTGTCATTGATATTATTGTTATTATTATTATTATAATTATTATTATTATTATTATTATTATTATTATTATTATTATTATTGTTGTTGTTAGTGATTGTAATGATGATAATAATGATGATGATAATAGTAATGATAATGAATGATGTAACAAGTTGCATGTAGCCCAACGCTAAACAATGTAAAGAGAGAAAATACAGAGTGTAACGGGCGGGGTAACGAGTGTTGATGGGAACAAAGATATGTTTGGTAACCTTCTCCCGGATGATGTGTCGTCATCCGTCATCCGTTGGCCTGCGGGAGCTGACCTTATCACCTTCCTCCCCCTCCCCCCACCCCAGAGTCTGTGTAAACTTTGAGGTCAACTCTGGTAAGCATCCACGAATACCTCTTTGACGTGGTGGAAGGGCTAGTCTTGTGTGTGTGGGTTTACATGGCCCAAGTTTCGTGGGGTTTACGTATTTAGGTCTTGCCATCACGGGGGTAAGAAGGACCTGTGTGTGTGTGTGTGTGTGTGTGATAGCTTCAGTACGTCTTACATTGTCGCCTTTTATGATCATCTTGTCCCGCTGCGCGTTTCTGGGTAGGTCTAATTATGTGTGTGTGTGTGTGTGTGTGTGTGTGTGTGTGTGTGTGGTGGGAAGAGTTTTACGCCTGTGCGTTTCTGTGTACGCCCGCGTACGCGGAATCTTGTAAGACCTGGGCTAAGTTTACGGCCGTTGCGGTGTCGTCCCCTACGTGTCTTCGTGTCTGCCCGTGGAACTTCTGCTTCCCCCTGCCAGAGGTCGTAGTGGGTCACTACCCCCCCCCCTACACACACACACACACACACACACACACACACACACACACACCGTGGAGCTCACAAGTGGCTCATTACCACTTAAGAACGACGACACGACCCTCGAGCAATGCGGTATGACCCTTCAGCACTACGGTACGACCCTTTAGCACCACGGTACGATGACCGAGCTTCTGACGCGGCCCCTAAAGGCTTAGGTCAAAGGTCAGGCCATCTTACGCCAGGAGGACACAAGTCGTCTTCCTCCAGCGATGAACCGTCGTCCTGTTGTCCTATTGGAGGGCTTAGGGGTCGCCCGGTCGTCCTCAAGAGTTCTGGGAAGCGCCCCGCCCCAAGTCGTTCCTCATGTCACACACACACACACGACTCGGTCTTCCCCAGACTGGCCTAGGGCCTGACGTGGCTGCTGCGCCGCCTCCGTCATGCTCAGGAGCGAGGTACAAGGGCAGGGCAGAGCGAAGGAGAGGTCACCCTCCTTCCTCTCTTCTGACTCGGAAAAATGGCTAGCAGGTTATGATGAGACCCCGCTGACGAAGGTCTGGCTGCTTTGGTAACACCTGAAGTTCTTATCTCGTCGCCGTAAAGCCTTGGATAATGGCGAACGAGTTTGGTCTGTGTCTACTGACGAAGATCTGGCCGCTCGGCCAATTCCTCCCGGAGTTCTTAATTCGTTGAGAAGAGGGACAAGGGGAAAATATTGCAAGGATGTTATTGTATATACTGACGAAGGGCTGGCGCCACCATCTGGGGTTCATGTGGGTGAGGATCTGATAAGAACGGCGGACGAATGGGATGAGATCTACTGACGGAGGCATGGCCGCTCCGTTCACACCTGCTGTGGATCGTGACTCGTCTACGTGATGAGGATACGGGAGGAAATGTGTTACGTGTGTCTCTGCTTCAGGCTGTGTGTATGTGTGTGTGTGTGTGGTAAGAATGTTAGGCAACGGTGAGGGAAGGGTTGAGGGAGTGGGGTGGGGATACGTAGAACATGGTTAGTGTGTGTGTGTGTGTGGTGTGTGTGTGTGTGTGTGTGTGTGTGTGTGTGTGTGTGTCTTAGGGAGGGACGGGGGAATCCAAGCCTAATGCTTGACGTCACCCACTTCTGGGGGCTTCTGGGGACCAGCCTTAGCCACCCACCACCCTCACTCACAAACAGTCATACCCAAGCTCTTTCCTTCCTGAAGTTTGGTGTTCATATTTAGTTCTCCTTATTTATGTAGATTTTTTTTTTTTTATTCTGGCATGCATTGTCTTCCCTGAGCTTCCTCACCCACGTGGTGTTCTCATGAACTTGTACATCACAAAGAACTTGACTCATACTTCAAGACTCCCAGATGAAGGAAATGCATAATTGATGAGGTCTTCCTAATTACATGACCTCATATATTATGCATGACCTCATGTATTATGCATGGCCCCATATATCTTAAGGGGGATGATTGCTCTGTTAGAAGACTTAGGGTTGCCAGCGTCGCCTCCAAGAACAAGTGGATTGCCAGTACACGAAAGGTAAGAGAAATGGAATTGGAGATCCATTCGTACACTCACGTATTTTTTGGAGGCGGCTGTACTGTGTATATTAGTCACAAGGGTGTTGGAGCTCACACAAGGGTGTTGGAGCTCACACAAGGGTGTTGGAGCTCACGCACAAGGGTGTTGGAGCTCACACACAAGGATGTTGGAGCTCACACACAAGGGTGTTGGAGCTCACGCACAAGGGTGTTGGAGCTCACACACAAGGGTGTTGGAGCTCACACACAAGGGTGTTGGAGCTCACGCACAAGGGTGTTGGAGCTCACGCACAAGGGTGTTGGATGAAGCTCTATACTGATTGAACTCACGTCACACACCACCTTTTTTTTTTTTTCTTCTTCTTCTGTCATTACCCACTTGTTGTATTCTCGTTCTCTGAAGTAATCGCCGGATCGAGAATGCGTAGATGAGTAGGATTACCCACTGGCGTGCGAAGAATTTTAAGTTGAAGAGCCCCCCACCCCCACCCACCCACCCACACACACACACACACACACACACACACACACACACACACACACACACACACACACACTTCGTCTAGAGGTCCGCAGTCAATCGGGAGATACGATGCCTTCTCGTCTATACTCGATCTTTGGGTTACAGTTAACTTGCTTGGGAGGAAGTCAGGGGGAACGGCACACACACACACACACACACACACACAAACGTATGCCAGGTACCCATTGTATTGACCAAATTTAGATTTTCCCCACTTGCCTCATTTATGATGATTATTACAATACATTCGACCTTCAAAATCACATAGGATTTTAAAGTTTCAGTAACAAGGGATTTAAGCAACACCAGGCAGCGTACCGCTATCTGATTGGTTTATTTATATAGAATCAAGAACAACAAATTATTAGCAATTAAAGAGCCTGACTTTAGTGGGGATGAATACGACCTGCAAATGCTTTGTCTGCTTACTTTCGCCACTTAGTGAACTTTGTAGACAACAAACTTTCAGACTCTGTCATTTAAGCTGGAACTTTTCATTTTATGCCATGTAAACACGACCTTTTCAAATTTCGCGCATGCGAACATAAAACCCTGCCAATTTGTCTGCTTACTTTCGCCACTTAGTGAGCTTTGTAGACAACGAACCTTCAGACTCTGTCATTTAAACTGGAACTTTTCATTTCATGCCATTTAAACACGACCTTTTCAAATTTCGCGCATGCGAACATAAAATCCTGCCAATTCAACATGGACTTTTTAACATTTCTTTTAAGCAGTAACTTACAATTTTGCCCTGAAAACACGAACATATAGAAGTTTTTGCAAATGAGAACTTGAAATGCTACCATTGAAATACCAACTTTCAAAATTTCACTCAAACGCCAATTCAAGATCTTGCTAATTAAACACGCACACGCGAACTTTAAATCTTTCCATTTAACTCGGTCGTAAATAAACAGACCTTTAGACTCCATCAATCGAACGTAAACTTTATAACTACGTAATATTAGTACAAAGTTTTATATCCATTTATTAAGTGCAATGCTTTAAACTTTGTGTTTTAAACGAAAACTAATGCAGTCCTTCATTAAAGCATTTTAAAGTGTCTTTTCATTTAACGCTTATTTTAAAGCTCTCATACAACCGCAAACTTTTAAAGCTCGTCAATTTCAGCTACTAGTTCAATCTTTTCATTTAAATGGCAAAATTTTGAAATCAGTTAATTTAACAATATCCTCTAAACTCTTTATTTTCTAAACTTCAACCTTTAACATTGTCCTTGAAACTAAGGATAACGTTTAAAGTTCATCATTGAAAAGAAAAAAGTAGTTAGACTCCAATAATCGTGATTTAACGCGAACTTTTAAATTCCGTTAACTTACAGCTACTATTTCTGTTTCTGCATTTAAAAGGAAAATTTTAAAGTCAGTTATTTTAACGATATCTTATAAACTATTCTATATACTTTAATCTTTAATGTTTGTTTTTGATGCATGCATAACTCATTAAATCCATCACTGAAGCACAAGTTTTGAAATTCTAATAAACTTTATCGTTAAAATTCGTGATTGAATGCGAAATTTTAAATATCACCAATATTATTCCATTTAACTTCGCCACTCTATGGCTACCATTTAATCCCATTCATCCTCTCTCCATTTAATCTATAGTACGCTTTCATTCATACGTCATTTGGATCGCGTTGTTGACATTCCATTCATAAAATTGATTGATGCAGGTTTTCATTTGACTACCATGTTGCTTTACGTAGCATTTATTATTTGATGTTACATGTGTTTTAGGAGGGAGTTAGTGTTGTTATTGTTGGGAAAGCTGTTTATTTTACTTGAGAAAACGGAAAGGAAAACGGGAATTTTCGCGACTTGATGGATTTTGAAGACAAACTGATTTACATAAAGGTGGATTTTTTCAAGTGTTATTTAGGGAGGACGAAGGGCAACACTTGTAACCTTAACCCTTTGAGGACGACCATACGACCCTTGAGGACGACCACACGACTCATGAGGACGACTATACGACCCTTGAGGACGACCACACGACTCTTGAGGACGACCATACGACCCTTGAGGACGACCACGCGACTCTTGAAGACGACTATACGACCCTTGAGGACGACCATACGACCCTTAAGGACGACCCCACGACCTTGAGGACGACCATACGACCCTTGAGGACGACCACACGACGCTCGAGGACGACCTTACGACCCGTGTGGACGATCATACGACCCTTGAGGACGACCTTACGACCCTTGAGGACGACCACACGACGCTCGAGGACGACCTTACGACCCGTGTGGACGACTGTGTGACCCTTGAGGACGACCTTACGACCCTTGAAGACGACGGCACGACCCTTAGTTATCGTGGTCTTCCTTCTGACCTTACCGTTAAAGGCCGGATCCAAGGCGCCAATGCATTATACCCATGGGTCGTATCATCTCACTTAAGGGGGTTAAGTAGGAAATTGTGAGAGGGGTTACGTGGTAGTAGTACTAGATATATGGGTCTTTGTGCTCCTGAAGAAGCACAAAGAGCTCATGGAGAAGGTCCAGAGGAGGACAACGAGGATAATGCGGGATCAAGAGAGTCGAGTTTGTTATATGTCTGTCTCGAGAATTTTCACAGACACACACACACACGCACGCACGCACGCACGCACACGCACGCACGCACGCACGCACGCACGCACGCACACACACACACACACACACACACACACACACACACACACACACACACACACACATCCAGATGATGTGTTTATTTTGACCTTCCGGGTATAGAAGTCAGTGTAGTTTGCTTCCCTGTGTATGTGTAGGAGGGAGAACACTTCACCATGTAGATGTAGTGGGCTATGTGAAGTAGTACACTTCACCATGTAGATGAAGTGGGCTATATGAGGCAGAACACTTCATGTAGATGAAGTGGGCTATGTGAGGTAGAACACTTCACCATGTAGATAAAGTGGGCTATGTAATGAAGTGGATAACTGTTCTCCAGTGTTGAGCTGCTCTTTGTTGGTGTGAGTCGGGCAGTGTACTTCAGAGTGTACACGTAATAGTACATTATATTCTCCGGGTGTATCGAGGGTTGCCAGTGGACTAGCGAGTGTCGTTGTCACGGCCACGTCGATGCGTAGTTAGTTCAGTCTGGGATGACGTCATGGGGGTGTCTGCTGCTGGGTCACTCTGTACCCGCGTATGATAGGGAGATTGCAGACTGTAAATGCGTATACGCATGTTGGTGGATGGATGCGCATGGGGACTACGTATGATGATGGGTGCGTATGTTCACTGCGTATATCATCACAGGACGATGGGTGCGTATGTTCACTGCGTATGCCATTACAGGACGATGGATGCGTATGATTACTGGATGGATGCCTGTGGTACAGTAGAGGGTAAATGCGTATTTTTACGCCTGGTGGGGGAGTCGGATACTGCGTATGAACAGCAAGCACGTTTGGCTGGCTCTGAAGGCATCTTGAGTATGTATTTATACACTTGGCAGTCAGGGAGTGTGGTTGTGAGGGGGTGGGGGTGGGGGGACAGGTGATTGGAGGGTCGACCAAGACATGTCTCAGCTGGGAAGATCAGCTGGGCATGAAATGTAAACAGTCCTAACCAGGAAAACGTTTCATCCTTCAAAGGCATAAACCCGAGTCAGCGGTTTAAACGTTTCATATGCCAGTATTTATGAACACTGTCTGCGGTTAAAACGTCTGGTACCATAATCATAAATAGTGTCAGCACAGTGTCAGGCCTTATCACGTAAATCGTTTATAATGTCAGCAGTTAAAACGCGTTATCCCGTTAAGTCGTTAAGGGCGTTAGCAATTCAAAAACGTTTCATCCCGTGTTAGAAACTGTTCCATACAAAGCGTCAGCAGTTTAATCCTTCTTCATTCCGAACCGTCTGGTAGGAAGGCATTTCGAACTTCATCAGTGCTCGAACGGACGTGAAACTCCGAAACAGGCTTCGAAAGGTGGTTCACAGTAGCGATACCGGATCTAAGTGTGGATACGCCTGTTGACTGGATCGAGTTAGCATCAAGGCGTCGTAATTGCCTCAGGGCTGTTATGAATCATCTCGTTAAAGAAGCTGGGGACTTTACAGTTCCCCTCTTTTGTAAGATCGTGAGTCACATCACTGGTTCGTGTGTTCACTCTCCAGCTAGTAAGCAGTACGCAGTCAGTATTGATAACTCGATACTGCATTTTACGATGACCTAGAACAGATTACATGCGGGAAGCAGTGTAATCACCGTTTGCCTCATCAGTGCTAAATTGGCACTGTATGTAAGGTTAGGTGTTGGCACTGCCAACCCAGGATGGTGCATTACATAGCTCGTATCGGTGGTGTTGGAGAAGGTATACTCCGTGTGTGTATGTATATTACGACATATCACCTGGGGTCTACGTGTAAGTATATATAGGGTACTTCGTTCCTGCAGGAGGACTGGCAGCGTGTGTATAGATGCCCAAAGGGGAAGGGTCGTCAAGAGATGGGTGGTGTGTGTGTGTGTGTGTGTGTGTGTGTGTGTGTGTGTGTGTGTTGTGTAAGTGTGTGTGTTTAAAGTGGAGAAGGTTCGGGCGGGAGTGGATCTGTCTCCTGTCATTGAATCCAAGGCGAGCCACCGCCCCATTGGAGCACTCGATATCCGTATGGGGTTGGCCGAGAGAGAGAGAGAGAGAGAGAGAGAGAGAGAGAGAGAGAGAGAGAGAGAGAGAGAGAGAGAGAGAGAGAGAATGTCTCGTATATTTTCAAGTTAAGAGATTTTTACTGCGTCATTTTATGCGGTGTTAATTCGCTGTGCTGGGAATGATTCACCGCAAATTTGTCGACGGCCGGGTTCAGCGAGTCGAGGAACACAAAAGCCAGTGTGTACGTACGACAATCAGCTGGTGCGAGTCGCTCCTCCTCCTCCTCCGGAGGAGGTGGTGGCAAACGTTCAAGGGCGGAACGTTGCCAGGGCCACCGTGTAGCTGTTTCGACCTGTTGTACACCAGCACTGCCCCCCTCAAGGTAGACCAGCCCCACAGTGGTCTTGGTCTGTCTGATGTCGTCTTCCTTGGCCATTAACTGCTGTCCATTTCGAGACCTTCCTCTCCAACCCCCACCCTCTCTCTCTCTCTCTCTCTCTCTCTCTCTCTCTCTCTCTCTCTCTCTCTCTCTCTCTCTCTCTCTCTCCTCTCACAAGCGTTTGTTCAGACGTTGTGGCTGAACTTAGCACGCCACTGGAGGACCGACCATACACACACACACGGGTGTATGTGAGCAATGTGGGGGGGTGTGTGGTTGGCTCTTGTCACCATCTATGTGTGAAGTCGTGGACATGCGGGAGGTCCCCAGAGGGTTTGGTTCGGGAAATGTAACCACGTGTCTTGCAACGGCGGTGAGAGGGTTCGACACGCGTAGGGCCCCATCTCTTGTGTTTGCCATGCCCAGGCCTCGCTGAAGGCGTCGTCAGCCCTTCTTCTCTGCTTGTACTCATAATGACCTTGGAAGTCCCTGAGTACGATGACTTGAGTCCTCGTACTCATGGGAGTTCTCTCTCTCTCTCTCTCTCTCTCTCTCTCTCTCTCTCTCTCTCTCTCTCTCTCTCTCTCTCTCTCTCTCCAGATTGTTTTCGCGGTGTGATGCGGGAGATGGCGTAATCTGCAGACGAGGTTCAGGGTAAACCTTTTTTTTTTTTTTTCTCTTTGATAAAGAGCTGATGAGGGGATTCCGGCGAAGTGTGTGTGTGTGTGTGTGTGTGTGTGTAAACATCCGGGACTGGAGGTTTTCGTGTTGTCAGTGTCAACACGAGATGGAATGGGCCGCTCCTTCAAACCCCCTTGAGGATGTTGGCATGAAACTCGGGGATGATGGCCACTGACGCAACCCTGAGGGATCAGGTCATAACTCATCACACACAAGGGTTCGTCCCGTCGTGATCAAGGGTCGCACCGTCGTGATCAAGGGTCGTCCCGTCGTGCTCAAGGGTCGTCCCGTCGTGATCAAGGGTTCGTCCCGTCGTGATCAAGGGTCGCACCGTTGTGATCAAGGGTCGTCCCGTCGTGATCAAGGGTCGCACCGTTGTGATCAAGGGTCGCACCGTCGTGATCAAGGGTCGCACCGTCGTGCTCAAGGGTCGCACCGTCGTCCTCAGGGGCCGTTCTGTCGTGGAGCTCAAGGGGTTAAAGAGTGGCCGAGGAGGAGCCCGTTAGTCTTGTGACGAGCGGCTTTGGATGGTCTGTTGGTAGACGACGCGTAGAGGCCCTCGACCTGCGAAGCTGGACCAGGTGTAGCATCGAAGTCGGCCTGGTTGGAGAGAGTGTGTGTGTGTGTGTGGATGTGGATGGGAGGATCGGTGTTGGGAAGAGAGAGAGGAAGGCGCTGGTAAGTAGGTGTGATGGCGTACCCTGCAAATGGGGAGGTTGGAGGTCGTGGTTTGATGTGTGTGTGTGTGTGTGTGTGTGTGTGTGTGTGTGTGTGTGTGTGTGTGTGTCTGTGTGTGTGTCCCTTGTATTTCAGTGGGGCGAGTGATGTTGTTGGAGATGGTGGTGTCCAGCACAGATGACCTTGCTTCTGCAGCTGCTGCTGCCGTTGAAGGCCTCTCCAACACACCCCAACCAGTTCTCCTCAACAGCCAAACATTTGCTTCTTACCTCCTCCTCCTCCTCCTCCTCCTCCTCCTCCTCCTCCGTCAGTCCGTCCGTCCGTTCGTCTCAGCCACCATTGGTTTATATAGAATTATTTCAAGGCTTGGCTCGGCTCTGTCAACGGGGCAAGCATTCGTCACTCTGTGTAAGAGAGAGAGAGAGAGAGAGAGAGAGAGAGAGAGAGTATATATATGGAGCGAGAACCTGTGCCACGGCGTTCAGTATGTATGTAAGTATATATAGTTTACCAAGAACTCAGACAGGAAGACGTTCAGCTCCAAGAATGTTGTTTATTTCCACTGCCCACCATGTCAACAGAATCAGCTGACAGCTGTTGGACTGGGGCCGAACTGTGTGTGACGGGATCACCTGTGTGGCGGTTTGTTGCATAGAAGGGGGTAGGGAAGCGCCTCTTCCCAGGCACACAACAGGATTAGCTCCCTCCAGCTCCTTGTTTTGCTCCTGTGATGGTTTATCCCTTGTTGCATGACCTTCTATTTGGTTTGGGTGTATCCCTTTGGTTTGGCTCCCTTTGGTTTGGTTATATCCCTTTGGTTTGATTAGATCTCCTTGGTTTGGCTGTATTCCCTTGACTGTAACCCTTTGACTTGGCTGTACCCCTTTGATTTGGTCCCTCTTTACCCCTTTAGCTTGACGGCTTTCCAGGCTTTTACAGTTCATATTTTGAGTTTTGTAGCATGTCTTATTTTTTGACATTTGTAGTCGGTTTCATTTTATTTCAAATATTTTTATGGTAGTTTTCCGTGGGTGTGATGTAGTACAGAGGTGGGGGATGGTAGATGTTGTTGCTGGTGGTAGGTGTTGGTGGAGCTGGTGATAGGTAGTGGTGTTGGTAACGTGGGTGTGGTGGAGACTGGTGTTGGAGATGGTGGTGATAGTGGTGGCAACTGGTGTGGGTTGTGGTTCTTGTGGGTGGGGGAGGAAATGACTGATGTTGGAGGTGATTGGTGGTGGTGGTACCGGTTGTAGATGTTGGTGTTGGTCCTGCTGGCAGTGTTGTGGTAATGATTGTTGTTGTGGTGGTAGGTGGCAGTGTTTAGTGGTGGTAGCAATCAGATTGTCTTGTACGGTAGCACATGTGTCGTGGCGTGTTCCTGTATGCTCTTGTCTTTCAGTCGTTTGTCACGATTTCGTGAGCACGACGTAACCAGCTCATACGAACGCCTTCGTGTCCTCTCAGACACTGAGCTGTGAAGGAGGAGCCATCAGTATGGCGTAAGATGTATAGATAAAGAAATCGTGTTGTTGAGAATCTCAGTGTTGCTTTATTTTCTGAAGGTCTTTCGTCGAGGGTATGTTTTGAAGGCCAAGTTCTCAGAGTCATGGTGGGTCAGTGTTGGGTGGGTGTGTGGGGTGGGAGGCCCACGCACTGTGGTGCCATGGGTGGGTATTGCATGGGAGAGATACCCCCAGAGACCCCTCCTGGCGCACCATGGTACCATGGGGTGGGTATTGCATGGGAGAGAGAGACCCCAGGCACTGTGGTACCATGGGAGGGTATTGCGCCCTTGGTACCGTGGTTGTCAAGGCGTAACCCCACACTACCCAGCAGTCAAGGTGTACGTGACTTGACTACAGTTAAGGGGGGGAAAAAAGAATATAAGATAAAGAAGCGCATGGATCTGTGAATGTCATCATGTTTGTGTGTTGACCTGTTCTCTGGGGTCTTGTGGTATGAGGGAGGTGTGGCTGTGTATTGTGTGGATGTGATGTGGGTTAGTGAGGGTATTAATCTGTCGTATGTCAGTATGTGTCTTACTCTGTCTATCTCTCTCTGTATCTTTCTATGTTTACTTCTCTCTCTCTCTCTCTCTCTCTCTCTCTCTCTCTCTCTCTCTCTCTCTCTCTCTCTCTCTCTCTCTCTCTCTAGCGGGGGCCACCCTGCGGCTCCAAGGCTGCGCTACAATCAGTAGCAGGGAGAGAGTGGACTCCTTTGAGAATATGAAATTCTTTTGATGAAATTGTACTCCTTTTGTAACTTGACGGTGATACAACCACACACACACACACACACACACACACACACACACACACACACACACACACACACACACACACATACACACACACACACACACACACATATGTATATGTATATATATATATATATATATATATATATATATATATATGTATGTATATAGATAGATAGATAGATAGATAGATAGATAGATAGATAGATGCTTGATATTTTGCCGGACTTGGCCAGACAGACGCTCTTTGGCTATGGTACACTGTGATTGGTCGCATCCCCGTAACTGTAACGTCAAGAGACACACTGATTAGTCGATATGTGTGACGTCATTCTCAAGGAACACGCCGATTGGTTGATTTCTGGATGTCAACGTAGGGACTTTATTGGCTGGAAATGCCTTCATTTGCTCGATTGGCTCTCACAAGCCTGCGTAGGAGGGCCACTCTGTGTGTGTGTGTGTGTGTGTGTGTGTGTGTGTGTGTGTGTGTGTGTGTGTTCAGACAGAAATATATATATACACATGTCTCCTGTCCTCACAGTAGAGTGAACGGACGGAAATAGCATTTCTACAACGCTGAGAAAGTTTTGCGGGCAGACAGGAGGATGGTGTAATGCATGACGTCATGTTTGAGCCCGGCAATCGAGGGATGAACGGCAAAATAGCATTTCCTCCTTGCCATGCCCGGCAGAGTAACCACAGCCTGTGTTAGATCTGTCTGTGTCACTTATAATGCTGGATGTCGTTGGTGTTCGGAGATACAGACTTGTATTTTTTTTTTCTCTTTTTTTTTGTATTTGGAGTTTAGGTTGTCGTATATTCATGCCTCACGGGTGTTTCTTGGAGGTGTTGCAGGCTCACCAGCCGGAGTGGTCAGGTCTAGGGTGTGGGGCCCGGCCTGCACAGAGAGAGAGAGAGAGAGAGAGAGAGAGAGAGAGAGAGAGAGAGAGAGAGAGAGACGTATAGTCTCTTCGAGTTCCTCAGTCCATCATAAGGAAAGGATTATTTAGGGAGCAAAAGACCCTGTCTCTTCCCACCACCACCACCTCTTTCCCTCGCCCTAACTTGCCCACGGGCAGTAGGATGAGGTAGTGTTCCGTACAGGACGAAAAAAAGCCATGTACGTACATTTACTCTTCCTTGCTTCACTCCCCCACACAGGCTCGGGTCCTGTATACTTACAGCGCTCTTAATTCTTGCAAGGGTTTGGGGCTAAGTGATCCACCTTGTGTCCTTAGCGTTAGCAAGTCGGTTCGGGTAGCATAAAAGTGTCGTTTGTCTGTGTATGACGAGATGCAAAGGGTGTTCCGGTCTGGCGATGAGGGGTAGCGACACAGGGCAGGAGCTGTGGAAGGAAGGACTTGCGAGGGTCAGCGTCACAGGGCAAGAATTGTGGAAGGAAGGACTTGCGAAGGGCAGCGACACAGGGCAAGAGTTGTGGAAGGAAGGACTTGCGAAGGGCAGCGTCATAGGGCAAGAGTCGTGGAAGGAAGGACTTGCGAAGGGCAGCGTCATAGGGCAAGAGTCGTGGAAGGAAGGACTTGCGAAGGGCAGCGACACAGGGGAAGAGTTTTGGAAGGAAGGACTTGCGAAGGGCAACGTCACAGGGCAAGAATTGTGGAAGGAAGGACTTGCGAAGGGCAGCGTCACGGGGTTCCTTCCTCCTCAAGGGGACGCTTGTTCCCTCACTGTCCCCCGTGCGCGCTCCTGTTGCTGGGAGACGCTGCTGTTGCCGCTGCAGCTGCACTTGACAGGTCTGCCACGCCTCTCGCCATCCCCCTCCCAACTTGTTCTGAGCCACCTTGCCCAGGTGCGTGCCTGCATGTGTTAGCGGGAGGAGTGGTCGCTCCCTCTGGACCAGTATTTACCCAGTGGGTTATTTTAGTGGCCATTGGTACGTCCCTCTCTCAAGGTTGGGCCCGGCCGATCTGTTGTGTTGGGTCCTGTGAGGTGGGTAGTCGACCAACCTGGCAGCCAGACGGCCCAACCAACCTGACTTGCCAACCAGTCAGTCACCCACCCACCGACCCACCCACCTAGCCACCCACCCACCCACCCACCCACCCACCTAACCATCTAGCCAGCCACCTAAATAACCAGCTATGTTTGTATGTCTGCTGGAATTAAGGTCCGAAGCCGACGTGTGGATGAGGAAGAAAGATGAGACAGCAACCTGGGCCAGGAAGTGGGGGAGGGACCCTGACAGCCACTGCAGTGCTGGCTCACTGCGCAGCCGTCGTTAACCCTCCCGATAGCCAGGTGGGTAGTACCTCCCTGGTCCTCCGCCACTAGATAGATAGATAGAGAGAGAGAGAGAGAGAGAGAGAGAGAGAGAGAGAGAGAGAGAGAGAAAGAGAGAGAGAAAGAGAGAGAGAGAGAGAATGTGTTCACTTTATTTATTTATCCTTTATCGGGATTGCTGGGTTTACGGAGGACTTTAGAAGATGGGCCCCGCGTATTGCGTAGCGGACGCTTGCGTTCGTGAGGCAGCCACGCCATTGGACGGAAGGCCGATTTCGCCTGATGACATCACGAGCGTGATGAGTTCTGATGAATTGGTGATGACGTGAGACGCCGCTCAGGTGTGTGTGTGTGTGTGTGTGTGTGTAGGTCATAGATCAGGGTCACAACCTCAGGTGTTAGTGTTTATAGCTCCTCAAGGCTTCCCGGAAGAGAAGTGGGCTGGATAGAAGTTTTGTAGCTCGCTCGCTGGTTTTCGAGAGAAGTTCTTGGATAAGCCGTGCGTAACCCGTTCGCTGGACACTACTACGCCTTTCCTGGCGTCCCTGCGTATGGCCATGGTGTGTGTGTGTGTGTGTGTGTGTGTGTGTGTGTGTGTGTGCGCGCGCGTCAGGCTGTAAGTTGACTACGAGTGGCGTATGACGGCTGTCGCAGTGTGTATTAGAGGACTTAAGTCATGTCTTCTTAAACACTTGCGACCGACGCATTTTTAAATGGCGGGTTTTTCATTTTCACCCAAACTCTTTGTGATTATCTCGCCTCTCTCTCTCCTCCTTCCTTCTGTGGTCCTTTTCATACGTCAATTAAGCTCTGGTCTCAGTGAGGACTGTAGGTTGTGCCTGGAACCATCGACGCAAATGGGGGAGAAAAAAAGGACTTTATTTCTAAGGGAAAGTGACATGATTATGACGTCACGATCTCAGTGTAGTTTGTTGACGCATTATTTATGTATCTGGCACAGTTTGTGACATTGGGATTCAGCAGAGTTTGGTGTAACCTTACGGTAGCGGCTTTTCAAGCGAAATTGCGACACAGCATTAAAAAGATAATGGGATTTGATGAGAGGTTTTCACACAGGTGAGAGTTTGCTTGGAGTTTAGGTCGCAGTTTGGCCTTGTTTCGAGGTTTTGGTCACATTGTCGTGTCGTGTGTGAGCCTTCCACACATGGAAGACTTTGGTGCTACTTTTCGACACTTCCGCGTTTAGATTTGGGAATGGGGGTCTTCGTGTTTAATTTCTTCTTTCATGGTTGCTGTCAACTGGAGTTGCCACCCTTGTTTACCAAATGGCGTCCGAGCTACGTCTCTTCGTTGTATATCAACTGACTGTCATATTTCTTTTTTTTTATGTATCTCCCCTGAGGATGTGATTATTGCACGAAAGTGCACTTGGGAACTTATCATGTTGGTGTGGCTATGCTTTAGTGTCAGGTCCTGGCAGTAAGTGAAGCCGTGTCACAGTTAGGGGAATGTTTTAACTCAAAAAAACTTTTTGTTTCACAACTGAGAGATAAGATATTCAAACACTTCTGTACTTGAAATAATCATGGAAAATATATCATTATGCCCTCATTTACCGACACATACTCATTAAATGCGATGCAGTGGAGCAGAAAATATTTTAAAATTGGCTTCATTTAACAGCTTAAATGAATGTCATAAAGACGACTAAACGATATTTGAACACCAGATGTGTATCCAGCGTGAAAGATACTTCTTATAATGAGTTTTTAAAGGGAATCTTATTTTCTGAGAAAAATACCATAAACTGAAGGTAGTAGTTACAGTGGCATATCAAGGGTATGGCAGGTAGGCCAAGTGCCCTGGGCGCCAGTTGAAGGGGGCGACACTTAATAGGTTTGTGCTTTGACATATGCTACACGATTGACATTTTGAACGGTTTGGTTTTGTGAGATAAAAGAGAAACTTGCCTACTTTTCAACTATGGTAGTATTTTGCTACTGTCAGTTGCATTACCGCTTCTACCTCACAATTTTGATCAAATAGGTCTTTCACTTGAAGTCTGTAAGAGTTTATATAAATTTAAGTCTGGCCAAACTCTTCAGCAGTTTATAATCACGTTGTAAATATTTTTATATACATCCACTGTATGTACATTGTTAATCAAGCCAGGGGAGCAATTGCAGTGCTTGCCATAGACGCTATTCTCTCTCCCCCCCGCCCCTAGATACGCCCCTGGCCGTGTGGCCATAATATGCTCCAGTTACTACAGGTGTGGCCAGCCACGCCAGAAGTGGCCCACCTTCCACGCCGCCTGCCTGGACTCCCGTGACCCAAGTGGTGGTGCCAGCGATCGAGGTGCGGTGTGGCCGATGGAGTCTGGGCCGTCATCTGGACGCCTCCTCCTCTTGTGTTAGATGTCTCTTTCCCCTCCACCCAGCCACCCTACACACACACACACACACACACACACACACACACACACACACACACACACACACAGCAGTAGGACGATATGTGGAGGTGTTCCTCCGCTCCGTGCTTGGCCTGGTCGCTGTTACCACCACCCTAGGAAATCGCTTCCAATCAACTGGTACGGTTGCTAGAAATAGCACTCACTGGTTCTCAGAATTCATTTATGGGTCGTTTGGCCGTCACTGATGGGTTCTTCCCGTCCAGATACCTGGGGAGATGCAGCAGACGGGTGACAGTAGCAGGAGGACAGATGGACGGGTGAAAACGTGTGATGCACGGAGTTGTTATGGAGTGCAGCTTGCATTGCTACCTCGTCCCCCTGTCTGTCTGTCTCTCTCTCTCGCCACCACAGCCACAGTCAGTCAGTCTCTCTCTCTCTCTCTCTCTCTCTCTCTCTCTCTCTCTCTCTCTCTCTCTCTCTCTCTCTCTCTCTCTCTGGTCGTGATATGGTTGGGGGACGGTGATGAGCGTCGTGGCCTGGGGATGGGGGAAGGTTTGGTCTTCTGATCCTCCTCCTCCTCCTCCACTTTTATTTGTATTTATTTATTCTTTTGGTTTTCCTTCTCATGGTTCCGTCACATTACCCTTTTGTGAACCCATTATCAGCTTTCTTCTCTTTTATGTAATTCCCTTCTGTATTGACTCCTGTGTGGATAGTAGTTTGTAGTGTTTGTGTTACTGTTCCACGCATTGTGCCCCTGGACCAGTAGACTCGAGGAACTTATGCTTTTCATTAAGAAATGCAGAGACCCCCCTCAGCATAGTTCCTAACTATGCTGTGAAAAGAAACAGAAGCCTGAGGACACATATGTGGGGTTGGTAACTGTCCATTGTAGTCCTACGTTCAGCAAGCACAGCAGAGAAATTAGTGCCCCATGAAAGAAGATGGGGAAGCTGGGTTCTGGTGTCCGTATAGACGAGAGAAGGTAGGCTGGATTCTGCCAACCACCAAGACAAGAGAAGGTGGGCCGGATTCTACGAACCGTCAAGAGGAGAGAAGACAAGAGCGGTGATGTCACCCCTCCCAGAGCACGTGTGTCCTCCAAAGTAGGATGTTGTGGGTGGCTATTCCCTTTTTCTTTTTCCTTCAAGGTTTTGGTGAAATTAGTCCAGGTTCTGAGGTCTTTCACAGCCCACCGAGACTCCGTTAATAAGACCCCATCTGTCTGGAATGTTTACTGCGACACTGGCGCCCTGTTCTCGGGAGCTGAGGCTGGAGAGATGGACCATCATGTGTCCATAGGGAATGGTAAGTAGTGCAAGTTTCCACTCGCACTCAGAGATCTCTCGCCTTTTGGTTTGAGAGATTTGGAAGACCATTATTAATGAGCATCAGTGAAATCAGAAGATGGCTTACTTACAGTAAGAAGGATCAGTGTCAATACCTGGGCCTTGTAAGCTTTCACCTCTCGTGCAAGAAGTATTAGATACACAGTGGACGAACCAAGGGAGACATTAAGGAAATTTCTGCACTGAGGTGGAGAAATTGTTCTTGATCAGCCAGGTAACTGCAGTGGGTAGATATTCCCACGGACCACTGGCTCAGACAGCCTGAATGATCCGAGGAGCAGAGGGAGCAATAACAGTACACCTTGATCCCAGCCTTGAGCCGTGTAGGGTGAGTTTAGACGCCAGGGTTGATTTTGGATCAGTGTGTGTGTGTGTGTGTGTGTGTGTGTGTGTGTGTGTGTGTTGAGCCGAGATTACCGTGGGGTGTCACGACAGCAAGGATTATATTTTCATGTTGCGTTGCCTTCCATCCTGTATTACCACTTTTGCAATCAGGAAGGAGGAAGGATGAGAGCCGAGGGAACATCTTTTCTTCCATGAAAGGCTCAGTGAAATGCCCGCTCCTGACGCTGCCTCGCGAAGGAGGGAAAGCACATGGCTGGCACGACACACACACACACACACACACACACACACACACACGACCTACGACGTCAGAGGTCATGACTATTGAGAGGGAATCACGTCATATACCCCGTAAGGTGAGGAGGATCCCGGACAAGTCCCCCTTCTTGAAGGTCGACAGGTGTTGGGGGATGGTGGCCTGTCTGACCCCGTCTCCGTCGCTCACTCCCGCAAGCAGGTCAGAGGTCATCGCGGCAGCGGCGTCGGTGATGTTGTTTGGCTGGAGAGAGAGAGAGAGAGAGAGAGAGAGAGAGAGAGAGAGAGAGAGAGAGAGAGAGAGAGAGAGAGAGAGAGGTCAGGTTTGTGGAATGTGTGGGGAGGGAGAGGGGGTGAGGAGAGACAGGGAAGGTGTGGAGGTCACAGGAGGAGGTTAAGGGGAGGTCACAAGAGGAGGTTAAGGGGAGGTCACCGTTTGGCCTACCCCGAGGGAGAACTTGCAGCAGCAGCCCTTGATCACGACGGTGTACGACCCATGAGTTGGACGGTACGATCCTTGATCACGACGGTGTACGACCCATGAGTTGCATGGTACGATCCTTGATCACGACGGTGTACGACCCATGAGTTGCATGGTACGATCCTTGATCACGACGGTGTACGACCCATGAGTTGCATGGTACGATCCTTGAGCGCGACGGTGTACGACCCATGAGTTGGACGGTATGATCCTTGATCACGACGGTGTACGACCCATGAGTTGCATGGCACGATCCTTGAGCGCGACGGTATACGACGCTCGGGTATGGCTGGCCTGGCCGTCGTACGATGCTCTGGAAATCGTACCACAGTGTCGTACCACAGTGCCCACGGGGATCGTGCCGTCGTACCGTGGTGCTCAAGGCAGGGTTGAGATGGCCTTGACAGGTAAGCAAGCGGTACCACGTGCCAGGTACTTGGCCCCCCACGTTCAACCCCCAGGTAACCAGTGATATTATCGTCTGTCTTGTCTCATTATCCTGAAGGATTTCGTGAAGGATTTTGTGCTTGCTACACCGTTGTGAGGAATGGAAAGTGGTGCCCTTGCGTTTCGTCACGTATATCCTCTGTACGTCTGTGTCGTATGTTTACGTATGTATGTCCTATTTGTATGTATTATTATGTATCTTCCCTTGCGCTACCTCGCTAACGCGGGAGACAGCGACAAAGTAATATATATATATATATATATATATATATATATATATATATATATATATATATATATATATATATATATATATATATAGGCTTCTTGTGTATGTATTTATGTCATTTGTGTATGTGTCCTATGTATGTGTTATGTTCTATGTGTATGTATAATTGCTCCATGTTTATGTATAGTCCATGATTACATATATATATATATATATATATATATATATATATATATATATATATATATATATATATATATATATATATATATATGTGTGTGTGTGTGTGTGTGTGTGTGTATAAAGCTTTGATGTAAGACAGACACTGTTGGGAATAAATTGGTTTTTCTGAATGAATAGTATTGCCAGCTATTGCAGCCCCATGCCAAAAGTATGTCACCATGACCTATTGAAGGTCAGTTCAACCAGCTGAATAAGTTGGTCACCATGACCTGCTGGAGGTCATTGTGACCAGCTGAATAACTTGGTCACCATGACCCGCTGAAGGTCAATGTGACCAGCTGAAGAGGTAGGTCACCGTGACCTGCTGAAGAAGTAAGTCACTGTGACCTGCTCAAGATTACTATGGCTAGCAGCAGTAGTGAGTCACAGTGACCAGCTGAAGAAATGGGTCACTATGATCAGCAGACGCAGGTTAGGCCACTGTGACCTGCTTTTGTAGGTCACCAAAGTGACCTTTGCCAGTCGTGTAGACCCCGCGTCGTGTTGAGGGAGGAGAGAGAGGATGTCGTCTACGGCCTACGGACACATTCCAGTAGTATATGAACTACGACCTTAAGTGGCCCGACTCACAGATGGCGTGTCTCTTTCTTCTGCCATCGTGGAATTATTTTTCTAGGGGGGTCCATCGTAGTTCTTAATCGGGTCGGCCTATTTACCTGAGAGCAAGAGATAGCATGTGTGCATACGAAGCCATCCTTCTTGCGTTCCTGGTTGCTTCCTTGCTCGACCGGAAAGCCTGATGATGTGATTATTACACGAAAGTGCACTTGGGAACTTATCGTGTTTCATTTTCCCCTTGGACTCATAGGAATATATATATATAAAGTCGTGTTCTAGATTTCCAGGAATGAATTTTGATCGTAGATTTCGTCTCTCATCATCTGCCAAGCATCGGGAGACATTACGAACCACACGGTAGAGACATTTAACGATGAAGCGGAGCGAATCAGGCCGGTAGTGAAGTATGAGCTGGAGGTCCTCGGCCTCGAACTGCCTGATGGAGCCACATCAGAGCCAGCTGCAGCTGGGCCTCAGACCTAAATAGTGTGGGTAGGGGGGTCTTCATGGGATAAAGGCCCCAATAACAGAAATAAGGTCTCTCTGTAAGGAGAGGTAAAGACACTTTCTTTTTTTTTTCTAATGTTAAAGGCTTCAATGATGTGAACTAAGTCCCTGGGCTGATAATGTCGGGGAGGCGGGAGTGATAGAGAAATAAGGAGAAAGAGTTACTGATAAGAATCTGAGGAGTGTTTTTGAGGAAGTAGGTGAGAAGATCACTGGTGATGATTATCTTGAAGAGCTGTTTTTGAGGAAGCGGGAGGGGGAAAATATACCTGCTCCCTCCTTCGCTGGGTGTCAAGATTGCTGGGGCTCGTGTTCGCCAGCTCTTTCGTGTGTGTCTCTCTCTCCCCTGGTGAGAATATGTGTCATGAGCTCATCGTGCATTCTTCGCCGCACCGTTGTGAAAGTAGACATAGTTACCGATTGCATAATGTGTGTTTTTGCGCGCGTCTGTGCGTGAGTTCATGTATTTTGTGTACGTTTGTGTGGGTGCGTGTTTTTAGGAGTGTGTGTGTGTGTGTGTGTGTGTGTGTGTGTGTGTGTATGTGGGTGTTTGTGTATTGTGTGTATGTGTATATGTATTTCTGAACTGTTTGGGTTAGATGTCCTCCAAGACCATCTCGTAAGGTAAGGCAAGGTGCCAGACCCAGCTGTGGGAGACGAAGACCTCCCAGACCATCGTAAGGTATACGTAAGGTCAACTTACACCATCGCTTACTGAATAAATGGCTTTACCTCTGGTGCTTGGCAGCCTCGCTGTCGTACAGCTTACATCATGTGGAAATACTCATGGTGGTTGACCTTCCCGTCCGTTCTTCCTGTGCGTGATTCTTGCCCGTCTGTGACCCCCTGTCCTTGCCTCTGCCGCGTCCGTGAATGTCAGTGGTCTTGGTGTTACACTGAGTTCCGTCCGTGGTCCCGTCTTCGCTTCCTCCGTCCGTGATCTCGAATGCACTCGCGTTATTCGCTCGCGATCCCCCTCACCCCCCCGTCATTGCGTCTTTCGTCCGTGGTCGTCCGTGAGGCAGTCCGTCCGTACGTCCTTGATTACGCCCAGCATTTGCGTCCCCTGTCTCTCTCATGCCTCCCACCCCTTTCCTCCCGTGACCCCCCCTCTGTCTTTGCGTCCTTATCGTCCGTCGTCCACCTCTGTCTTTGCGTCCCTCGTCTGTCCTTAGCGTCCGTGATCCCGCCGCGCCCTCTCGCGTCCTCCGCCCGTGATCCAGTCCGTCCTTGGTGTCCGTCGGTAGGAACAATCACGTCCTGCCGAGAGACGAACGTCCCTGAAGCCCCCCACTGTATTTCCCTTTGCTGCTCCACGTCAGGCGTACCGCAAGGCGCCCTGTGGCCTCCACTGTTTCAGCAGCTGTAGCTGGCTAGCTGCGCAGAGGGCAGCAGCAACAGCTGTCACGCCAGGGAAAACAGCAGCAGCTTTTGCAGCGGGAGCGGGGAATTTTAATGAGAGGAATTTTGACACTTATTACGTCTACATAGAAGCCTAATTTTCAGTGTTAATAATAATAGTAAACATTTGATAATGATAATAGTAGCAACAATTCTAATAAAATGATAATAATGATACTAATAGTAATAATGATAGTAATAATAATGATAATAATGATAATGATAATGAAGTAATAACGATAATAAATTCTAATAGAATGATAATGATGATAATAATAGTAATAATGATGATAATAATAATGATAATAATAATAATGATAATGAAGTAATAGTGATAATAAATGAAATAGATGAAAGATAAGATCGCCCTCTATGCGGAGTATATATAGAGGTGACTGTACTCAAAAGACGCGGCTTGGTGGAGCTAAATACGAACGGCTGACCCACAAAAGGAGATCTATACGGAATGTAGCAAGAGGTGTGAACAGGCGTAGGGCTGCCAGATGTTACGCAATTATCTCTCAAGGTACGCATCTCCGGTCTGCCGTACGCCACCCCCCAGATATTTCCTTTGTTCTACGCACTTGCGCACCGTCTTTGTAGCCTTCGTTGATTTCAGGCGTTAAATCTAAATTTGTTGTTCTTAAATTTGATTATGTAGTTTCTATCTATGAGGATTAATGTATGGTAAAACTATATATGTGTTTTAGTGTTTTAGGGAGACATTGCAAATAGCTCGGGAAGTTTTGTGCCCTGGCAGTTGATTGGTTGAAACTTTTGACCAACCAGAGCCGCGTTTGCTTCGTCACGTGGTCTTCAGCCACGTTAATGACCCTTGTAGAAGATGGTTATATATCTGAGGAGGTGATCAGGAAAATGGCTCCTAGGTGAGTGTGGTGTGACGTGTCGTTGAGCACGACGGTATGACCCTTAAACACGACGGTGCGACCCTAGAACACGACGGTACGGACCCTTGAGTACGACTGTACGAACCCTTGAGTACGACCTTGCGATCCTTGAACACGACGGTACGACCCTTGAGTACGACATTACGAACCCTTGAGTACGACGGGACGACCCGTGAACACGACGGTGCGACCCTGGAGCACGATCTTTGAGCACGACAGCACGACCCTTGAGCACGGCGGAGCGAACCACGAGCACGACACTTGAAGCGACAGTAAGTGAATGATGAATTAACCAATCCGTCAGTCAGACATATAAACAAACAGACAGACAAACGGACAGACATCTTGGAATCTAATGTGCTCTGGAGGGTTGGACAATTTTGCGTTTAATATCTGCTTTTTTTTTTCCCCTCCTCCACATACGATTAGTTCTGGCAACATGAGTTTTTGGTAGCCTGTGGGCACATGACCATAATTGGCCGATCGTCAGAAACTTTCTCTGTAAAGAAAGTTCGAAATTCCATGTGTCTTTTTCCCCCCCAGTCTCTGAATTTGCATAAACTTATACCTTTCATTTGAAAGGACTTGGCCGTGAAGCCTTTTTCAAAAGGGATATATATATATATTTGCTTCCTCTCTCTGAGGACGTAATGCGAGGAAGGCAGGTAAAGACAGGGGTGAGTGGAGATTCCTTTGTCTTGGACGGGCGTCAGAGATATAGATAGATCGGTTGATAGATAGATGGATAGATTACATAGCCAGAAGGTGGATGGGACTTGCGTTGGTACGTACCAAGTCTTGCTTGCGCCGCTGAGGATAACTGTAGATATCAAACCACACCTGTTATGGATGACTGGGTAGAGCCACACCTGTTATGTATGCCTAGGTAGAGCCACACCTGTTATGGATGACTCTAGGTAGAGCCACACCTGTTATGGATGACTCTAGGTAGAGCCACACCTGTTATGGATTACTAGGTAGAGCCACACCTGTTATGGATGACTCTAGGTAGAGCCACACCTGTTATGGATGACTGGGTAGAGCCACACCTGTTATGGATGACTAGATAGAGCCACACCTGTTGTGGATGACTCTAGGTAGAGCCACACCTGTTACACATGACACCATGTAATGCCACAAGTGTTACAGATAACAGCTTTTAGACCTCAGGGGCCCGTAGACCGTGTTGAATGAAGTCGAGATTCAGCAATGAGGAAATTAACCGAGAGGTCTTTTATTTACAACTTTTTATTTTCGTTTTTTTTTTTTTTAAACAGCCACCTGTGCTAAGCGATGAGACTGTAAATGATGATAGTTTAAAAAATAAAAAAGAAGAAGAAAAGTTATTTGACGGTAGTGAAAGGTTAAGAGATGTGAGGGAGGAGGAGGAGGAGGAGGAGGGGACCTCACGAGTGTAGACCTCCTTCTCTCCTTCTCTCCCTCCCTCCTCCCTCCTCGTATAGCACAGAGAAGTAATTACAACTAGGTGATTCACACACACCCCCCCCACCCCCCCGTGGTGCGGTGTCATGTCTTACGACGACGTACACAGGTACACCTGGCGAGGTGGCTTGCTACACCCCACCGTGCACCTGCAGCTGCCTCAAGTGGAGCAAGACACCAGGCAGGTGGAGGGGCTTCCTTCCTGTGGGTGTGTGTGTGTGTGTGTGTGTGTGTGTGTGTGTGTGTATTGTCTCTACACGTAAACAAAGGGGACAGGGGTGGTTTGGGGGGGGGGGTAAGAAAGGGGTGGTGGGGGAATGATATTCATGACGTCCATCTGTATCCCTTTTGTTTACCTTTGTGTTTGTGTGTGTGTCTTTGTGTATGTGTGTGTGTGTGTGTGTGTGTGTGTGTGTGTGTGTGTGTGTGTGTGTGTGTGTGTGTGTGTGTGTGTGTGAAAGTCATGGAAGATTATCTTCACATAACAAAGAGATATCTGGCAAAAAAGATAGTTCTGTCACGTTTTCTTTTAAACTTTCAAGAAATTACCTTTTTTTTTTCTTTGTTGCGAAATTGAGTGTGAACAATGTGGCTGATGAACTGAGATCCAGTGAAGGATCTGAGCATGTCGAGCCTCGAACCGGTGTTCTCGTATCGAACCGGTGTTCTCGTATCGAACCTGTGTTCTCGTATCGAACCGGTGTTCTCGTATCGAACCTGTGTTCTCGTATCAAACCGGTGTTCTCGTATCGAACCTGTGTTCTCTTAACGAACCTGTGTTCTCGTATCGAACCGGCGTTCTGGTATCGAACCTGTGTTCTCGTATATACGTGTGTGGTGCGCTTTCTGCCAGCCAGGAGAGGGCGGGTTGTCTGGTATACAGTACATGGTCAGTAAACACGATCATGATTATGACGAGTTATGGAATGAACTACGTAGTCAAAAGGCGGAGGGAAATTATACGGTGGGAATGCATGCAGTAATGGTGGCAGTGTTGTGAGGAAAGCTGTGTGAAGTGGGAAGGGGACAAGTGGTTAAATCATAGTCAAGAGTTGTGGTTAATCATCGTAGACAGAGTTGTGGTTAATCATCGTAGACAGAGTTGTGGTTAATCATCGTAGACAGAGTTGTGGTTAATCATCATAGTCAGAGTTGTGGTTAATCATCATAGTCAGAGTTGTGGTTAATCATCATAGCCAGAGTTGTGGTTAATCATCATAGCCAGAGTTGTGGTTAATCATCATAGCCAGAGTTGTGGTTAATCATTATAGTCAGGAGTTGTGGTTAATCATCATAGTCAGAGTTGTGGTTAATCATCATAGCCAGAGTTGTGGTTAATCATCATAGCCAGAGTTGTGGTTAATCATCATAGTCAGAGTTGTGGTTAATCATCATAGTCAGAGTTGTGGTTAATCATCATAGCCAGAGTTGTGGTTAATCATCATAGCCAGAGTTGTGGTTAATCATCATAGTCAAGAGTTGTGGTTAATCATCGTAGACAGAGTTGTGGTTAATCATCGTAGACAGAGTTGTGGTTAATCATCATAGCCAGAGTTGTGGTTAATCATCATAGCCAGAGTTGTGGTTAATCATCATAGCCAGAGTTGTGGTTAATCATCGTAGACAGAGTTGTGGTTAATCATCGTAGACAGAGTTGTGGTTAATCATCGTAGACAGAGTTGTGGTTAATCATCATAGACAGAGTTGTGGTTAATCATCATAGCCAGAGTTGTGGTTAATCATCATAGCCAGAGTTGTGGTTAATCATCATAGTCAAGAGTTGTGGTTAATCATCGTAGACAGAGTTGTGGTTAATCATCGTAGACAGAGTTGTGGTTAATCATCGTAGACAGAGTTGTGGTTAATCATCATAGTCAGAGTTGTGGTTAATCATCGTAGACAGAGTTGTGGTTAATCATCGTAGACAGAGTTGTGGTTAATCATCATAGTCAGAGTTGTGGTTAATCATCGTAGACAGAGTTGTGGTTAATCATCGTAGACAGAGTTGTGGTTAATCATCATAGTCAGAGTTGTGGTTAATCATTATAGACAGAGTTGTGGTTAATCATGATTGACAGAGTTGTGGTTAATCATCGTAGACAGAGTTGTGGTTAATCATTATAGACAGAGTTGTGGTTAATCATTATAGTCAGGAGTTGTGGTTAATCATCATAGTCAGAGTTGTGGTTAATCATCATAGCCAGAGTTGTGGTTAATCATCATAGCCAGAGTTGTGGTTAATCATCATAGCCAGAGTTGTGGTTAATCATCATAGTCAGAGTTGTGGTTAATCATCATAGCCAGAGTTGTGGTTAATCATCATAGCCAGAGTTGTGGTTAATCATCATAGTCAGAGTTGTGGTTAATCATCATAGCCAGAGTTGTGGTTAATCATCATAGCCAGAGTTGTGGTTAATCATCATAGCCAGAGTTGTGGTTAATCATCATAGTCAGAGTTGTGGTTAATCATCATAGCCAGAGTTGTGGTTAATCATCATAGTCAGAGTTGTGGTTAATCATCGTAGACAGAGTTGTGGTTAATCATCGTAGACAGAGTTGTGGTTAATCATCATAGAGTTGAGTTAAATCATCATCATAGAGTTGTGGTTAATCATAGTCAGAGTTGTGGTTGTAGAATCTTGGGGTTGTTGCCGGGTATGAGCAGGACTAGGCTGAGGGGGTAGGCAGGAGGTCGCCGGTGTGTGTGTGTGTGTGTGTGTGTGTGTGTGTGTGTGTGTGTGTGTGTGTAGACTCCAACCTGGTAGGCGGCCTCGGTAGCTTGGGTTCGGCTCCCACCTGTCGTTGTGCTGGTGTATCGCTCATATCTGCTCCGGAGGGTGGCGTGGGGAGGGAGGGAGGGAGACCTTTGTTTGGTGGTGTGGGTGCGTTGTGTAGGTGCGTGTGGTAGCGCTAGGTCGCGGCTGCCTGCCTATGTAGGGCTCAGGGCGGGCGGGCGGCCCAGCGGGATCCTACCATACGGAACACCATCTCCCCGTCTTCGCTTCCCTCCAGGTCCTCGTGACTCGCCTCACCTCCTGACGTGCAGGATTGGACCGTGATCAATTGCCCTCCCCCTCACTGGGCCTCATGAGGACACATGCAGGAGTAATGGCGCTTAAAGTCGTTCTACAAGACTGGATTTCTGCTGGAAGATGTACTCTGTCTGTCAGGCCAGGTGTTGTGCATCTCTCTCTCTCTGCTTGATTAGGTCATTCCACTCTGGCGGAGATGCGCGTGATGGTTCATCCTTGTGAGTCATTTTATAGCCAGAGTTACGTTGTACAGTTCGTCATGTGGGCCTGTGTGAGGCTGCGCTCGGGCTGGGTCACAGCTGAGCTGTGGCTCGTATGGTTGGTGTATTTTGCCTGTATGCCTTCATCATCTCGGTCCTTACCTGTATGAGGGTCTGGATGGGGGTGCGTGTATGTGGTCGTCTACGGTTGCTTGTGACGCTCGTGCATGTATGTGTGTGTGTGTGTGTGTGTGTGTGTGTGTGTGTGTGTGTGTGTGTGTGTGTGTGTGACACAGAGAGAGCAGTCGTGGAGATGGTCTGTGAACGACACGTGTTCAGGATAGAGGAGGCCTGCGGTGTGTTGGAGCATGGAGGTGCGGCCACGTGCTTGTATGCAGGCGTGGGCGGGCGTGTGGGCGACGGGCGTGCGGAAGAAGGTGATGAGCCAGCAGATATATGCATGTCTGAGCTAGCGATCTCTTGGTGTGCACGAATGCGCCCCTGCCCTGGACGGGATGGGACCGAAGGGCACGCTCTGGCCGGAACTCCTCCCGCCCCCAGGGCGGCTTGCTTCCAGAGCCCTCCCAGGGATGTCCCTGTGTGTGTGTGTGTGTGTGTGGGAAAGACGCCACACGGACGGGTGTTGGTTCGCTGCTGGCGCTAAGTGAACGTCATTGTTTGGGTGCTTCATCCATCTGGGTGTTGGAGCACGTGGGAGAACCGGTGGGTGATGGGGGTGTGGAGGCCTCGGTCGGTGTAGAGACTGGGTTAATTATAGGCCGGCTGGTGTGTGTGTGTGTGTGTGTGTGTGTGTGGAGGAAGGGAGGGATGTGGGTAGGGAGAAAGGTGTGTGGGGTTGGGTGGCGTAGCCCGCCGGGTACGCAACCACAAACATTCACGAAACAAAGACACACTCAAGACGCACCTCACCTGTTCCTCTGGCGTAGTCTGCATCTATGATGCTCGCTCCTTATACTCAGTGCTCCATACCTTATACTTAGTGCTCCATACCTTATACTCTGTGCTCCTTATTGTAGATACTCCTGATACAAGCTGCTGTTACTGTTCTGCTAAACTAAATATGTTTTTTTGTATATTCGTTGACGTATTGCTTGATTAGAATGGTTCAAGTTTTTTTTTTCCCTGATAAATGCGAGTGGTTCAGAACTGAAGACCTAAGACGTGTTGTGAAGATCATGGTTTGGGCCTCTTGTTGGATCACGTCCAGTGGACTCACACCTGCCGCACACCGTCCCGGCTGCTGGGGCATGGGAGGGAGGGAGGAAAAGACAATTGACCTGCTGTCTGAGATGTTGTTCTAGGAGGCAGTGAAGTATCCCTCACTCCCTTTCTTCTCTGGCATGCGGTTGTGGAGAGATGGAAGGAAGTATTATACGAAGTGGGGGATAAGGATCTCTGGGCCCCGTGTGGCCAGCAGTGTGGAGCGACGTGGAAAGATCACTACTGCAGGTACTGAGGAGGAGGAGGGATCCATCCACCGCTACCGGTGTGGGGGCGACGTAGAAGCATCATACCTCCCTGCTCCATTAGCCCGAGGCGTCAGTAACACCATCAGCGGCGGAGGTAGCACGTCACATCCCGTCCGCGTTATCAGTGGCCACATCCCGCCGCTGTAGCCACAGACGAGAGGGGTGTTATAGCATTGAGTTACGTGTCTCACCTTTTCCGTACTTCGATTAGACCATTTATGGATGATGGAGCCACTTGCCGTGTGGGGACGCGCCTTCCCTCACACCTTACATTTGCGTCTCGGAATGATGTATCGTGTCACAGGTTCCCAGGCTGGTGGGTGGGTGGATGTCAGGGTGCAGGTGGCTGAGTGGTCCCCTCCCGTCGCTGTTCCAGATGTTGCTGGGTCGCCTCTCTCCCCCACCTTCACCCCCCACAAGATGTTTAAACACCCCCTCCCCTTCCCCTTCCCCTCCCCGCCACCAGAGAGGCTGTCTCACATCCCTAGCGTAGGCCAAGCAAGGCAATCTTGGTCAGGCCGTCCCTAGCTCAAGTCTGGTCAGACTTCTGCTGATGCCACAGAATCAAATCGTAATAGACCAGGTCATGCCTGACCAGGTCACGTCTCACCAGGTCAGGTCAGACTAGGCCATGCACGACAGACAGACAGGAGGAAGTGCCGTCCATGTTCTTGTATTTAGCGCTACTGTAACCCTTCCAGGACGTCAGCAGCTGTGTGAGAGTTCCCCAGTATCAGGAGGCAGGCAGGGGTCAGCTGTGTAAGGGGGCGCCCTTCATTGCCAGCGCGGGGGTTTGGTCATCATCCCCCAGCATGGGTAGCTGCCCCTGATGGATGCAGCTCAAAAGGCCCTCTTGCAAGGGCGTGCGAGAAATTCCTCCCCCGGGGTCACTGCCACGCCTACGCTGCCCACGGGTGTGTAGGCTAGGGACTGACCCAGCTTCACCACTCCGGCCACGCCCACACATCTCCTTCAAGGACTTGACCCATAGTTATTTTTTTCCCCGAATGTCGCTGGAAACTGACGCCTGTAAAGTTAGATCATAAACTAGAGGTATTTCCACACTCGCGACGGTGGAAAAAAGTTTAGAAATCTCAAAAAAGTATTTCGAAAATCGAATAGATTATCCGAAATCCTTTCGTACCTTCTGATTGCAGACTTAAAGTGTTTTTAACCTTTGGAAATTATTCATAAAGGCCCCCTTTTTATTAACTCTTTAATGAGCATTATCGTACACAAAGTAAACGTCGTGGATATAACGTATGATGAGGGCGTTTTGAATAAGTACAAAACCTTGTATCAGGTCACCAGTTCAAGGTTTATGGGCTGTTACGAATTCCTCACTGTGCTAAGCTCAGGCTCCTTCGTTTTCCCTACCTGAAACGGACCTGAAGCTGAAGTAAACCGAACTCGAACCAGAATATACTGCAGAAAGAAACAAAAAAACGCCAGCCAACCCACCTGACCTAACCTCCTTTTCAAGGTACAGGGAGAAAAAAAAAATAGAATTGGCCTGGCCGGTCCATCCGTGTGTGTGTGGCGGAGGAGGCATGTTGACTCCGCGGTGTCTGGTGGCGCAGACGAACTGGTTGTGGCCGGTGATGGTGGGGGGAGGGGAGGAGCAGCGGGGAAGGAGGAGGAGGAGGAGCTTGCTGGTGCTTGGACCTGTGGTGACACACACACACACACACACACACACACACACACACACACACACACACGTCCGTCCGTTGTTTCTTGCATGACATCATTCGCCCCCACGAAGCAGTCCGCGCTTCCCCGGAAATGCACCAAGGAAGGCTTTTAAAGAGTGGGTGTCGCACCGGATCTGCTGCTGCTTTAGTCAGAGGCGGGGTGAGGAAGTGGAGGTCAGGTGAGAGAGAGAGAGAGAGAGAGAGAGAGAGAGAGAGAGAGAGAGAGAGAGAGAGAGAGAGAGAGAGAGAGAGATCGAAGTGATATATGGACTGATCGAACTCATATGAAAGCAAAGAATATGGTCAGAAACGGTTGCCACAGTCGCCCAGGTGGCGCTGAAACGCTAGGAAGGCTCTTGTTCTCTGGGGTGTGAGAAGACTAATCCTTTGGCTGCAGGAAAGTGTGTGTGTGTGTGTGTGTGTGTGTGTGTGTGTGTGTGTGTGTGTGTGTAAAACACTCGTATAAGTCGACTTTGCAGAACTCGCGAACTCAGTCGACTTTGCTGCAGAACTCGCGAACTCAGTCCATTCTCGAACTCTTGTAATACTCGAGGTCTTCGGAGCTCTTGCACAAATCGAAACTCCCTCCCTGTGTTTCTCCTTTTTTTTTTCCCCCGCTGCTCTTATACTCTCATGTATCCACCGTGGACCTGGCTGCTGGACCCACTTCCGAGTCCTTTCAGGTCCTGTGGGTTGGCCCGGTGGAGTCGAAACACTGTTTTACCCCTCCCACTCTGGTCGTGCTGCCTACCAGCTCTGGCCGAGAGTGGACTCTGCAGACGAGAATCAATACGGTAAACCCGAAACGCTAACTTCGAGTCACGATTTTGCCATGATTTCCTCTGGTCTTGAGGACCGAGTGACGCTATTGCCTCGGGGTGCCTACGTCCTAATCGTCATTGTACGTATGAAAGTCGTCATCACAGTGATAACTCCAGGCTGGTAGATCCAAGGGGAGGGGGTGTTTCTCTCTCTCTCTCTCTCTCTCTCTCTCTCTCTCTCTCTCTCTCTCTCTCTCTCTCTCTCTCTCTCTCTCTCACAGTCAGGGTGCACTCACGCCCCGTCTCCCGCGTCTGTGGTCAGTGCACCCGGCGCAAAGCGAACCCCGAATGCCATTCTGGGGCCTCGCTCCCTAGCTGCCCCGCCCCGACCCGCCCCGCTCCTGATCATTTAAGCTCTTATCGTACAGCCGCACGTGGGCCCCTCATTATGTTCATGCCCCCCCCCCCCCTCCCCCTCCCTCCTTCTCATTGTTCCACTGGTCCTCATCGTCCACGTGTCCTCATTCGTTATGAGGTCAGGTGAATCTGACTTGGGGAGTTTTCTTTTTGTCGTTATGGGGGCGGGGATGGGGGGGGGTGGCATTTGTGTCATGGGGTTATGGGGCGGGGGGAGAGGGATTTCATGGGGGGGGGATGTGGTGATACACTGAAAGGGCATGTTGTTTCCTCTCTCTCTCTCTCTCTCTCTCTCTCTCTCTCTCTCTCTCTCTCTCTCTCTCTCTCTCTCTCTCTCCTCCCCCTTGGCTGTGGGGAGAGAGTGGAGAGGTGGGGGGGTGGTGCGACCTGGGCGTTAGGGATCGGGAGGGGGAAGGCGTGGGGAGGGGGGTGTGGCGTATATGTGCCTGGCTATATATGTTCTTCATGAACGCCGTGGCTGTGTGTGTGTGTGTGTGTGTGTGTGTGTGGCGGCGCATTTACCCCTAAGACCCGGCGCTGTGCCCTGAACCACTACCACGCCCTATATGGGCCTTGTTTAATGTCTGTGTGTGTGTGTGTGTGTGTGTGTGTGTGTGTGTGTGTGTGTGTGTGTGTGTGATAGATAGATCGATTAGATAGATCGATAAGTAGGTAGATTAGTAGATAGATAGGTAGATAAGTCGATAGGTAGGTAGAAATGTATATAGATACATAGACTGACAGGTAGCAAGTAGGTAGGTATATATATATATATATATATATATATATATATATATATATATATATGTATATGTATGTATTCCTATGAGTCCACGGGGAAAATGAAACACGTTAAGTTCCCAAGTGCACTTTCGTGTGATATATATATGTTTGTGTGTGTGTGTGTGTGTGTGTGTGTGTGTGTGTGTGTGTGTGTGTGTGTGTGTGGAGAGAGAGAGAGAGAGAGAGAGAGAGAGAGAGAGAGAGAGAGAGAGAGAGTCAGCTCGTGCTAGCTCAGCAGATCATGCAAGGAGAGAGAGAGAGAGAGAGAGAGAGAGAGAGACCAGCTTGGGGACCGACCACCACCATGTAAGGTCCGGGCGCTGTGTGTGTGTGTGTGTGTGTGTGTGTGTGTGTGTGTGTGTGGACCTACCGCTGCTGACTGTGTTAAGAGTACCATGGTCTGGGTCGGGTTATGCAGACTATGCATTTTTCTTTTTCCGGTTTGCCTATTTAGGTCACCATTTTCTTGGTGACCTGCGTCGATTACCATTTTCTTTGCGGGACTGTATGCTGCTTAAATCACCATTACATTTGCTGGGTTACGTACCTGGTATAGTTGTTTTGTTGGATTATATGCTTCCCATAGTTATTTTCTGATGACAGACCACACGAGGATAGACCGTTATGATACTCCCCCCCTTCATCCTTTCCCCTCTTCACATACATCATGTACCAGGATTATATATAGCTCCTGGATTATATATAACTCTCCATTTTCTTTGCAGGATTATATATATATAAATAGCTTACCTGTATCTGTGGTGGATTATATTTAGCATACCATTTTCGTTGCTGGATTATATATATACATATAACGTACCTTTATCTTTGCTGGATTGTGTGTCTGTGTGTGTGTGTGTGTGTGTGTGTGTGTATATCTTTCTTTCATTCTATTCGCCATTTCCCGCGTTAGCGAGGTAGCGTTAAGAACAGAGGACTGGGCCTTTGAGGGAATATCCTCATCTGGCCCCCTTCTCTGTTCCTTCTTTGGGGAAAAAAAAAAAAACAAGAGGGGAGGATTTCCAGCCCCCCGCTCCCTTCCCTTTTAGTCGCCTTCTACGACACGCAGGTAATACGTGGGAAATATTCTTTCTCCCCTATCCCCAGGGATAATGTGTGTGTGTGTGCGTGTGTGTGTGTGTGTGTGTGTGTGTGTGTGTGTGTGTGTGTGTGTGTGTGTGTGTGTGTGTATATATATATATATATATATATATATATATATATATATATATATATATATAGCTGGCCATTTCCTCCTCCCACTGGCTGCCACCACTAGGTAAATGCATATAAGGCAGTGGTTGCGCCACACAGGAAGCTAATGGCGCTGCTGGGTTGACAGTTATGGCGGTGCCAAGTTTTATGAGGTCAATTATGGTAGTGCCAAGGATTTTTGAGGGGTCATTGATGGTGGTGCCAAGTTTTGTTGGGAGGTCTTTTATGGTGGTGCCAAGCCGTAGGGTCAACCGTGATGGAGCCAGGTTTGTGGTGGTTAGGTATGTATGGTGCCAAGTTTGCTTGGGGGGGTCAGGTTTAGTGGTGCCAAGTTCTGGGGGTTAGTTCTCGTGGTGCCAATGTCTTTTGTATAGGATGTGTGTCAAGGTCGATCTTCGTGTTTCTTCGTGTGGGATCTTGGGACATGTGACAAGAGGACTTGTTTTGTAATTTCTGTTTTGTGTGTTACAGGAAGAGAGTTTTGCACTCTTGTTGCCCCGTCTCCTAAACTTGTATATATGTACCATGTCTTTACTCGTATGTGTACACACACACACACACACACACACACACACACACACACACGTATCCAAACCTAAACCAGGTGTGTGTGTGTGTGTGTGTGCAGTGTTACGACCCTTGGATATGATGACTTTGACCTCTGAGTTGACCCGTTTGATTGTAAGTTTGCTGTGGGGTGGCCTTGTTGTCACTGTAATTCAAGAACCCGGGTTCGATGCCTTGTAGCAGGCTAGTCTGGAGAGGTGGTTCGATACTGAAGTGGGATTATCCCTTGAGATATATATATATATATATATATATATATATATATATATATATATATATATTATATATATCCCTGGGGATAGGGGAGAAAGAATACTTCCCACGTATTCCCTGCGTGTCGTAGAAGGCGACTAAAAGGGGAGGGAGCGGGGGGCTGGAAACCCTCCCCTTTGTTTTTTTTTTTTTCAGTTTTCCAAAAGAAGGAACAAAGAAGGGGGCCAGGTGAGGATATTCCCTCAAAGGCCTCAGTCCTCTGTTCTTAACGCTACCTCGCTAACGCGGGAAATGAATAGTATGAAAGAAAAAAGAATATATATATATATATATATATATATATATATATATATATATATATATATATATATATATATATATATATATATATATACATACGTGTGTGTGTGTGTGTGTGTGTGTGTGTGTGTGTGTGTAATGTGGGAAGTAAGAGTGTGGGAAATATCGGGTGGAGATACCTTGGTGTTCGTCATTGCCTCACTTTCATTTTATGCTGGTGCCAAGACATCGGCTCTGGGGACCTTATTAGGGGTGCGCAACCCCCCTCCCCCCCCAAAGTAAGGTCACCTGTGACGGAGACCTTATTAAGGCCGGTGCCCTGACTGCCCCGTTCAGGGCTTGGAGGGTTAAGGTCATTTATTAATACGACCTTATTAGCGTCGACCACCACCAGGCTGTCCCTCCAGCCTCCGGGTCGGCGAATATATTTCTTTCCCTTCCTCCCTGATTTTAGGGGTATTTCTGTCCTCCAGCTCACGACACCTCGATCCGCCACTTGGCGGTTCTGGAGGAGGATGTGAGGATGAGGTGTGTAAGGGGCATTCCCTAAGACCGGGATGATAAATGCCCTTCACCCTCGGGAGAGGTAGGAGTGGGTCGCACTCCCTCACCTAAAGTGCGTGTTGAGTGAGAGGGAGGGGCTGTCGTCTTCCTCTAGGGAGGGAAGACGACAGGGAGGGGCTGTCGTCTTCCTCTGGGGAGGGAAGACGACAGGGAGGGGCTGTCGTCTTCCTCTAGGGAGGGAAGACGACAGGGAGGGGCTGTCGTCTTCCTCTAGGGAGGGAAGACGACAGGGAGGGGCTGTCGTCTTCCTCTAGGGAGGGAAGACGACAGGGAGGGGCTGTCGTCTTCCTCTAGGGAGGGAAGACGACAGGGAGGGGCTGTCGTCTTCCTCTAGGGAGGGAAGACGACAGGGAGGGGCTGTCGTCTTCCTCTAGGGAGAGAAGACGACAGGGAGGGGCTGTCGTCTTCCTCTGGGGAGGGAAGACGACAGCCAAACAGCGTCGTCCATTACCCGACAGAAACCATTGTTTAACAGGTTTTAAGGGGTGGTGTGTCTCGTGTCGTTTTCCTACCCCAGGATGAACAACGCCCAACAGTAAGTATTTATATAACACGACTAGATGCCAGCATTATTTTTTTTTTTTTACCTTACGAGGAACAGCAATAGCAAAACGCTGAGTAACGGGGTTGAATAATCATCTCATTTGATAACTAGACGATCCTTATTTGTGTCGAGGAAACAGTGAGATTTTTTTTTTCTCTCGCATATTTTTTTTTTCCAGGAGTGGTGTTTGTTGTGAGTTGGTGGAGGTCAAGCTGTTTGTAAGCCATTAGTTTGTGGGGAGAGGGGGAATGTTTTGATGGTATGTTGATTGATGAGTGGGGGAGGGTGGTGAGTGTGCGCCCTGTGGCACGAGAGTGGAGGTCAGGTGAGGGCTGCCCAGGACCATGATGTTCAGGAGCGTGTGTGTCCCAGGTCGGGTGAGGGCTGCCCAGGACCCATGATGGTCAGGAGCGCGGTGAGGGGTGCCCAGGTGCGTGTGTGTCGCAGGTCAGGTGAGGGCTGTCCAGGACCGTGATGGTCAGGCGCGCGTGTGTATGCCCCAGGTCAGGTGAGGGCTGCCCAGGACCATGATGGTCAGGCGAGCGTGTGTTTGTGCCCCAGGTCAGGTGAGGGCTGCCCAGGACCATGATGGTCGGGCGAGCGTGTGTTTGTGTCCCAGGTCAGGTGAGGTAGAGTGGGGTCCGGTGCTGTTGGTGGTTGATCTGTGGAGGGGTTGGGTGATCGTAGCTTGCCTCCCCTGGCACTCTTCCTGGCGTGCCAGTGGGACGACCGCTGCCGCCCAGCTGGTTGGGAGGGAGCCGGCCGGGGTTGAGGTTGGTTTAGCCTCCCTGGCTGTGTTACCGAGTCGGTGTCCCCGGTGTTTGGTGAGGCTGAGGGAATCACCAGGTCTCTGATGACACCAACAGCAAATTTGGGGATCGGGAGTGTCCGGCACTCGACCTTGTGGCGGTCAGCCAGCGAACCAACCAGCCAGCCAGCCAGCCAGCTAGCCAACGCTCCGAACAGCAGCACCACCTGCACCAGCTGGGCGCCGCGCCGGCAGCGTTCCCCCTGCACACCACCTGTGGAAGGTTGCTCGTCCACCAGCTGGTGCCGGTACCACCACCACCACCTGTTCATATGTGCTCCCGCATCCATACCTCGCCCAATAGGAATCGAGCTAGCATCCTCCTCCTTCCACCCATTTCTCCTCTCGCAGGGCAAACTCCCTTCCCTCAGGGGCGTGTGTTACTGTTCATTCATGTTGTGGCTAATTCCCGTCTCTCTCTCTCTCTCTCTCTCTCTCTCTCTCTCTCTCTCTCTCTCTCTCTCTCTCTCTCTCTCTCTCTCTCTCTCTCTCTCTCTCTCTCTCTCTCATATATATATATATATATATTGGAACGGACGTCAGAACCAAAGGAGTGGTCGCTGCGCGAAGCTACATCGTTATCCAGGAGGCAAGACGTGCGTGCGGTGAGCGCTACGCCCTGGGGGAGGGAGGTTATTTAAGAACGTCTCGGCAAAGGCCTATTCCATTCTTCTCTTTCCGCAACGACGCTGGAAGCTGTGGTAGAATACAACGAAGGAACGACGAAATTCCTCACGAAATGCTGGACTTCTCATGATAACCAGGACGTGCATGGCGTCGCTGTGAGGAGGAGGAGCCTCCGCCCCGCCCGCCATGCGCATCGGAATCATGCATTATCAAGGATTCATGAGATCGATCGTGTGTGTGTGTGTGTGTGTGTGTTTGTCGATTGTACTTGCGGGGTATTCCCTTACAAGGCATCTGTATGTCTTGTAACGTGTCCGCCACACTTGATCTGTGCGTTTCTGATATCTTCCGCTATCACACTCAGCCCTCGAAGGCACCTAGTGGTCTGTTGCTGTCGTTTGAATTCCTGTTGTATTCGTCTGCATTCCATTGCACATATGTGTGTGTGTGTGTGTGTGTGTGTGTGTGTGTGTGTGTGTGTGCGTGTGTGTGTGTTAGGTATCTTCAAGGTTACGAGAGGCATCTGGTTTGGTAACCTTGGCACAGGGTAAGTTGGTGGGGGTACCTCCGTGTGTGCCTGCGTAATGTGTGTGTGCGCCTGGCTGAGCGTAGACGTCTTTGTGTGTGTGTGTGTGTGTGTGTGTGTGTGTGTGTGTGTGTGTGTGTGTTCGACCAGGGCAACTGAGGACGGTGTGCTAGTGTGTCCGGCACGTTGAGTACGAGAGTACGACCCTTGAGCGCGAGGGTACGACACTTTAAAAAAGAGTCCATGGCCACAACCATTGAGCTCGAAGCTTCAACCCTTTAGCACGAGGGTACGACCTTTTTTGAGTAGGATGGTACGACCCGTGAGTACGACGGTACGACCCCCTTGAGCACGACTGCCGTACCCTTGGATATAATGGTCTAGCCTCTAACCTCTGACCTTGTAAGGTAGACTTCTTGTCGCCGGAGCTCCCTGGGAGTTGATTGAGCCCCTGCCACCCATCGTGTGGACGGTGGCGCAGAGGAGGATAATATAGACGCACCGAAGATCCGGCCGGCAGGACCTGGGCTCCGGTGAATTACTAGTGACATAATAAGGCCCCTGTTCACAGGGACTGGGCCCAAACAGTGAATGCATTATTCAACAAGTGGCTAAAGAACTGATTGGAAAGTTTGACCGACAGTGATTATAGAGGGAGGTACGCGGTATCATATTGTGTTTTATAGGCAAAGTTTAGATACTTTGTGGAGGTGTCGCCTTACATACATCTCGCCTTGTGCTGGAAGCCATGGAATCTCGGCATACCCGATGACATGATTGCAGGCCTCCGGAATTACTCGAATATTCGTGTTTCGTTTTCCCGTGTGGTCACCAGCTTGCTCCTGACTCACGGTGTTATTTGGTGATTTCTCTGCACGCCTCGTGTGAGGTTGGGTGACAGTCACGACGGATGGGGGCCATTTTTTTGTGTGGGCTATTCCTCCTCATTATTTCCTACCGTTCTGTGGTGAGGAGGAGTGAAAATCCACCATCATTGGGTGGTGAGGAGAGGCTGGGTGAGGTAGGAGTGAGGCAGCAGACCGCATCTCATGGTAGTAGGAGGGTGGAGTGTCGCGGGGAAGTGAGCCTCTCTTCACCCTCCCTCTCTGATCGTATTACGCGTCGCGTCACATGTCACATGCGCATGTCATCCAGCCTGCCCCCCGTCGCCCCCCACCCCCCCAACTCCAAGGTCGCATAGCTGGGTCAGACGTCATGCATGCACACCCAGTCCACCTTACCCGTGTAAGTCACCCGCTTCTCATATGTAGTGTGGCGGGTCTCGTGTCTCCCTCCCCAGACCCAGGTCATGTTCCTTCCCGGGTCACATTTCACCCGTGCCCTAACTGACTGACTGACAGACAGACACACACACACACCGCTCGTCGCCACGCCACGCCCCCCCTGCGGCCTCCAGACAAGGTCACATAACTGGGGGAGGGTCATATATGGAGCCTACCCTGGTCCCGCCAGCCTTTGGCGCCGCCATGGGGTGTGTGTATGGGGAGAGCGAGCACCTCCTCCATTGGCCTCCGTCACTCCCGACCCCTTTAGTCCTCTCCCTCATTTCCCCATCCTCCCCATGAGGCGCAGCACTCCATACACTCTCCCCTTACCCTTATTCCCCATTTGGCCTTACTCTCCCCTTACTCTCCCCTCTCCTTCCTCTCCCCATTTCCTGGTGTAGGCCATTGTTTGCCACCCTCCAAGCGTCGAGCCCGCCCCTGCAACACAGGAGGATCCAATATTGTGACTGCCTGGGGAGGGGAGTGGGGGGGGGGGAGGTGTTGTTGCTTGTGTTGCGAGGGGGGGAGTGTTGCATGTGCTGCCAGCCGTCGAGTGTTGCAGAGGGGAGAGCAGGTTTGTTTTCCCCCGTAGAGTAAACCTTCCTCTTCTTACGGTAAACCATATTCCACTTACAGTAAACCATATTCCACTTACAGTAAACCTTTCCCTCCCCCTCATACAGTAAACCATATTCCAGTTACAGTAAACCTATTATTAGTTTTCTGCCGTTCCATATTGGTTGAAACGACTCTCTCTCTCTCTCTCTCTCTCTCTCTCTCTCTCTCTCTCTCTCTCTCTCTCTCTCTCTCTCTCTCTCTCTCTCTCTCTTTTTCAGGCGAGTCCCGTAAGTTAGGTCAACTTGTTGACCCAGGTAGGCCACGAGAGGCATTAGTGGAAGGTTTTTGGTCGGTCCAGAGGCCAGGTGTGTGTGTGTGTGTGTGTGTGTGTGTGTGTGTGTGTGTGTGTGTGTGTGTGTGTGTCCCGGCTACAGGTGTTGGCGAAAGTGGGTCAAGTCAGGTCAGTCCAGGTCACCCTCTCGGGATCCACAGCTCATTTAACTTGGGAAGTGGGTAGGGGAGGGGGATGGAGAGGGTTAACCCGGTCTTCAGGGGTTACTGTGGGGTAGTGGGAGTGGTCCAGGCCTGAGGATAGGGGAATATTGGGGGTGTGTTTGGGGGTGGACGTGGTGGAGAGGAGGGAACCGACCTGACACACGCTCGCTTTCAGAGCATTAAGGCAAACTTCTACCTATAACGTGTCATTTCTCTATACATGTGGCACAACATGTTCCACAGTCTTGTCGTCTGCCTTCAATTATGGAGTTGATACGTTCTGTCTTAAACTTGTTCTTCGTAAGGATTGAAATTGCTTGTATTTCCACAAGCTGGACTTAGTGTTGTTGCTTCCTGCGTGTTGACAAGGATGTGGTGTTCTTAGTAATGTGTGTTGGATGATTCTTATTTTCTTTCTTTTTTTTCGTAAACGTTGAGGTACAGGTGTGGTGTATGTAAGGCATTCATGGTCGTCAGAAGCAGGCGTTAGGAACGGCGTTGATGTGTGCTGGCGTATATGATTGCCAGCAGTGGTCGCCATCAGCGGCGGTGAACGTTAACATTACGTGGTCGCCGTCATCGGCATATATAGCCATCAGGAGTGCTCATTGTCTGCGGCAAACAACGCTAAACATATGTGATCGCCAGCAGCGATAGACGTCAGCGGTGATGTACGTTAACATATATGGTCGCCGGCAGTCGTCGTCTTCAGCAGGGGTGTACGCAAACATATACGGCTGCCAGCAAGACCTACCCTTCTACAACCCTCGCTTTATTAAACACTTAACATCACTTCAACCCTTAGTACCTATAGCTTCTTGTGTTCACGTCATCATGTCGGTCTTGTATTTGACGTACGGCTAACCGGGCGAAGATATACGTGGATTTATGACGGCGTTTTGGCTTGACGAACACGACCAACAGATACACACTCGTACACACACCGTGGCCAGGGAAGCGGTGTTTGGGAACGGGCGATCCAGGAGGTGGTTGGCTTGATGTCACAAGGATATCATAAAGCGTCGGTAATGACTAGGTTCTGGGGGTGAACTGCAGCCCCCAGAAGGACGGGGACTTTTTAAGGGTGGGTTTTGGCGGCGGTGAAGTGTTTAGAGGTGGTGTGTGTGTGAGTGTGTGTGTGTTTCTGGAGGACGGGTTAGTTTTTGGAGGGGAGGTGTTTGAGGTTTTGTTTTGTCGAGGTGTGTTTGGAGGAGGTGAATGTGTAGGGTTTAAAGGGAGATTTGGGGTTTGAAGAAGGTGTAGTGTTTGGAGTAGACGTTGTGTGTTTGGAGGAGAGAGTGTAGTGTTCAGAGGAGGGATATTATTTGCAGGAAGGGTGGTGTTTGGAGGGTGTGTTTCTGTGTAGGAAGTCTGGTGCCTGGAGGAGGGGTAGTGTTTGGAGGAAGTGTGTTGTGTGCGGATGGGATGGTTTTGTGGAGGAAGTGTGTGTGTGTGTGTGTGTGTGTGTGTGTGTGTGTGTGTGATGTTGAGGTAGTCGTCAACATCTTCTGGTGTCTACGAATGAATGGTGGGGGCGAAGAGGGAATAACAGGCATCAGAGAAAAGATGGAAGTAGAGAAGAATAAGAGGAAGAAGAAGAGGAAGGAGGAGGAGGAGGAAGACGAGGAGGAGGAGGAAGAGGAAGAAGAAGAAGAAGAAGAAGAAGAAGAAGAAGAAGAAGATCCTGTCGTCTTAGATTCAGGGGCGGTACATTGCAGAACATGACCCCAGGCGACTGATGTGTTGCTCGTGTGAAACAAGAGAGAGGCGCTCCGTCCGCCACACACTGTGTATATATGTGGGAGCAGTGTGCTTGACCCTCGCTTGTCTGTGTTGCCGGGAGGTTGACAGAGAGAGAGAGAGAGAGAGAGAGAGAGAGAGAGAGAGAGAGAGAGAGAGAGAGAGAGAGAGAGAGAGAGAGCCGCCCGCGCCCACGCTCCGGTGGGAGGCTCCGCAAAAACCATTTTTCTGGGAGGGTATTATTTTGAGTGCCTGGGGGACTTGACCGTTGGCTGGGCCCTCACGAAAAAGGGATTAGGCTATAAAAGCTTTTATGCCGAGGATATATATATATATATATATATATATATATATATATATATATATATATATATATATATATATATATATATATTCCTATGAGTCCACGGGGAAAATGAAACACGAAAAGTTCCCAAGTGCACTTTCGTGTAATAATCACATCATCAGGGGAGACACAGATGTATATCAAATGACTGTTATATTTCTCTCTTGTGTCTCCCCTGATGATGTGATTATTACACGAAAGTGCACTTGGGAACTTTTCGTGTTTCATTTTCCCCGTGGACTCATAGGAAAATCTTGATCACGCGCAAAATTGTGATCCTTTCCAATATATATATATAAAAGATGTTACCGGACTTCGCCTGCATTTCGTTATAGTGTTGAGTCACCTTGGGCGAGGCTGCATTATCGTCACCAGACGAAAAGGAGTGCAATCACGTTGAGAAATTTCCCACACCAGTAACCTATCATGTCCCCTGCTACTGATTGAAGAGCAGCCTTGAACCTACAAGAAACCCACAAAATGGGTCCTTGGGAGTATTAAAGTAATCATATATATATATATATATATATATATATATATATATATATATATATATAGATAGATAGATAGATAGATAGATAGATAGATAGATAAATAGATAGATAGATAGATAGAGAGAGAGAGAGAGAGAGAGAGAGAGAGAGAGAGAGAGAGAGAGAGAGAGAGAGAGAGAGGTTTCTCAGGTGAGGTTGGCACTGGGTTATCGTCCCGCCAGCTGGTGTGGTGTGTGTGTGTGTGTTGGGCGACACACTTGAGCGGATTCACTGGTGTGTGTGTGTGTGTGTGTGTGTGTGTGTGTGTGTGTGTGTGTGTGTGTGTGTGTGTGTATTCCATGTCGTCCACTAGAGTCACTCAGGGGGCAGCTAGGTTGGGTGGAGCGGGCTATATATAGTGGTGGTCCTCCCGCACCGGCAGGAGAAGGGAGGAGGAGGAGGAGCCCCCCGGAGCAGCTACAGCTGGGATAGTCCCTTGTTTTGCTGTGTGTGTGTGTGTGTGTGTGTGTGTGTGTGTGTGTGTGTGTCTGTGTCTGTGTCTGTGTGTCGGTGTCTTTGTGTGTCTGTGTGGAGAGAGAGAGAGGCATTTTGGTAATAGATTTTTTTTTTGGGGGGAAGACAAGTCTCAAAGTGTTTGGCCAGTCATTTATGAGTACATGAAGAGGAGGTAGATCGTAGAGAGATGATCAGGGATAACCCTAGATACGCAGAGCTGTACTTAGCTACATCGTACGCCAAGTAATACTAAGCTACGTGATACGCCAAGCAGTACTGAGCTACGTAATACGCCAAGCAGTACTAAGCTATGTAATACGCCAAGCAGTACGAAGCTACGTGATACGCCAAGGCAGTACTTAGCTACATGATACGCAAAGCAATATTTAGCTACATGGCGCGCAAAGCAGTACCTAGGCTACATGTACAGCATTGAATATAGGTTTGGGGAAGGGTAATGACACACACACACACACACACACACACACACACACACACACACACACACACATACGGAGAGGTGGATGTTGTTCTTGGTGTTAGAGATGAAAGTCTTGGTAATTGACGTGAGTGATGGTGTTTGGGAGGAGGGGACGCTCACATGACGGGTTTGCTTATGTCTGCCACGCGGTCCACACATAATTTCCCCCACACACATATTTCAGGACTGGGTCAGAAAGGGGGGTACTGGGTCAAAAGTTGGGGGTTGTTGGGGGGTTTATATTTAGTGGATGCGCGGAGGTGTTAGGGGGGGCGTCCTGGCTTAGAGGGGTCGGCGTGAGGAGGACGTGGGTTCGACGTGTGGCATAGTGGTTGTGGGGGGGGATTCGAGACGCAAGATGGTCGCGAGGACGTGGGTTCGACGTGTGGTCTCGTGAGGAGGGATTGAGTGATTACGTCATCTGGTCGGGGTCGAGGTTCAGTGTGTGTGTGTGTGTGTGTGTGTGTGTGTGTCCGAGGTGGAGGTCGGGTCAGAGGCCGAGGTCGGTATGTGGCGAGTCGGGACGAGTGTGTGTGTGTGTGTGTGTGTGTGTGTGTGTGTGTGTTGCGGGGGTGGGGTGGTGGCTGTTGAGGAGGGGGTGTTAGTTGGGTCGGGGGTCGATTGAGGAGGAGGAGGAGGCGCGGGGGGAGGGAGAGGAGGGTCGTGATTCGGGAGGGTGTTGGTGGTCGTGTAGGACCAGCGTGGTGGCCACATAAGGCAGCGGGGCGGGGCGTGGCGGGACGGGACGGGGCGGGGTGGGGCGGATGCCAGGCACGCTTGGCACTGGGCCCGCCCCGCTGTCTTACCTCCCCACTCCCACCACTGCATCTCCCACCCCTGCCACTGCTACCTGTTCCACTCCCCTCCTCCTCCTAATGTCCTCCCACCATAACCCTCCCTCCTCATCCCACTGCGATATATATATACAACCTCCTCCCACTGTAAGGTGCATTACTCCAGTGTGTAATTGCCCCCACTGTAATGTGTCTCCTCCCCTCCCAGTATAATGTACGGTTGGGTATGAACTGTCCCACTGCGGTGTTGCTCCCATCCCAGTATACTGTAACTGCAGTATATGACATATTTTCAATCTCTTCCATTTATTTTTGATGTCTTTTCTTTCCAATCCCGTGTGGTCCGTCCGTCCTCTTCCTTCGTTTCTGTTCCGTCGCTTATCCCCCCCCACGCCTGTTCCATTCCGTTGTCGTTCTTCATTGTGTAATCACCTGTTTGTAATTACTCATTTGTACGGTAAGGGGAGGGAGGGAGTTCTACACTTGTGGGACCCCGTCTTGTGTGTGTGTGTGTGTGTGTGTGTGTGTGGTAGTACGTAACATGTCTCGTGACATAATACGAGTTGGTTGGTGACGATATTTTATTGCCATGTTTCCAGCACATTATTATCTGGCGCTCGCTCGTACACGCTCCGCTCTCTGGAACGCACGCGCACACACAGGAGGCTCTCTCTCTCTCTCTCTCTCTCTCTCTCTCTCTCTCTCTCTCTCTCTCTCTCTCTCTCTCTCTCTCCCGCCACCTGTCTCTCCTCACCTGAGAGCCGCTGGTACCTGGTAGTGACAGGTTGTGACCTTGTAGCCTCGTCTGGTGTGTGTGTGTGTGTGTGTGTGTGTGTGTGTGTGTGTGTGTGTGTTTCTTATTTGTGTGTTACGGGGAGAGATTTTTACAATCGTGTCGCCCCCGTCTTTGAGCCTTATATACATATGTGCTAAATTTATATTCATATGTATATACACACACACATATGTACACACTCCCTAGCTATCTCTGGGTACCCTTTCATCATCCAGCCCCAATGGGGAAGATGAACAGCTAGGTTGGTTGAAAGCCATATACCCTGTCCGGGATTCGAACCCGGATCCGTTAGATTGATGGATCGCATCGTTTCGCTTTCCTCTTGACAGTGTGGTCAAGAGCTGCCACTGTATGTTGACAGTGGTCAAGAGCTGCCACTGTATGTTGACAGTGGTCAAGAGCTGCCACTGTATGTTGACAGTGGTCAAGAGCTGCCACTGTATTACTCTGGTCTTGGTAAAGCGTGGTGTGTGGTTAGAACTGACATGTATGGTTTGCTGGAGGGTTGGTTGAGGTGTGTGATATGACCATTTGGGTTGCTGGGGAAGTTGGTGGAGTCGTCAGGTGTTTGGGGTGGTGGTTGGGACGAAGTCTGGTTCATTTAGAATGCTCTTACGAAGTGGCGAGTTAACCCACCTATTTCTGTCTACATGTATTCGTAAATGCTTTTTCCTTCCTCATATACTTTCCCCTGAGACTTTGATACGCCATTTCCTCTCTCTCTCTCTCTCTCTCTCTCTCTCTCTCTCTCTCTCTCTCTCTCTCTCTCTCTCTCTCTCTCTCTCTCTCTCTCATCTAGTTAGCCTCTTATATCTTCATACGCCTCGTTCATTGTCTTTGGTCTTATTATTTTTTTCCTTATTCTCTTCGTAACGTTGTTGGTTTTTGACGCCGCTGCGTTCCACGCTGGGGGTCAGTCCGTCCGCTTATATATATATTTTTTTTTAGGAGGAAGGGATCTGATCACATGTTTTAAGAAGTCCAGTTCTACCGCGTAGGTAACACAGACGCATTGCTAAAGGCTGAACCACCTTGAACACTTCTTCTGTAGCTGTTGGTCGAGTTTTAGTGTCTGGTGTGTACTCCAGTCCTCCCGCCCCGTCCCCTCTAGGGCTATGAAGCTGTTGGTCGAGATCAGCTAAAATGAAAGTGAATTTTCTTTTTTTCGCCCCCCACCACGCGCGCCGACCGCTTTGATTGGTCGGTTTATATTGCGTCATCGTAGCATAGCTTCCGACTAATGGAATTTATTCGTTTTCTTTATTCTTTTTCGTCTTTCGTCTCGCATGTCTGGTCTCTCTCTGGTCGATTTTTTCGCCTTTTGGTCGTCAGGTCAGAGGGCGGAAATTCATGGCAAAGACCAGTTGTGTGTCTGGGAAGCATTCACGGTGACACATACTGACGTCACTTGAATCGACCACTCACTTTCATTATCAGGTAGTGACGTCACTGTCGATGATCCAGTAAGAATTCTCTTTTGACAGTGGTATTATCTTGAGGCATTGGATGCTTTTAAATGACTCGTATAAACTTGGTTTACATCAACAAGCCAGTGTTGGACGGCAGAGTAGCCCGCCAACCCCCTTCCCCTTTTTTTTTCCCCCTGGTAGTTATCAATTATTTAAGGTTATTAATTATGATAATGACGAGCTGGAGATACCATATGGCAGCGGAGTAGCTGTTTAGATGACGTGTTGACGTGTGTGGACTGTATGTAATTTGGATATACCCTGAGGTGGATCTTCGTACAGTCTGGGATGCCCCACATTTCTCCTAGTTCGCCAGAACTGTTGTGAGAGGTGGACCTCCCTCCTCGACCTCCCTCCTCCTCCTCCTCCTCCTCCTCCTCCTCCAGGAAAGGTCACACTGTGTCCCAGCCTTACGTGACACAGATACTGGTCCTCAATTGCATCATGGGGAACACCACACGTCGTTTCTGAATACTGGAACGCCACCAGACGTCGTTCCCAGTAGTGGAACGCCACCAGACGTCGTTCCCAGTAGTGGAACGCCACCAGACGTCGTTCCCAATACTGGAACGCCACCAGACGTCGTTCCCAGTAGTGGAACGCCACCAGACGTCGTTCCCAATACTGGAACGCCACCAGGCGTCGTTCCCAGTAGTGGAACGCCACCAGACGTCGTTCCCAGTAGTGGAACGCCACCAGACGTCGTTCCCAGTAGTGGAACGCCACCAGACGTCGTTCCCAATACTGGAACACCACCAGACGTCGTTCCTGAATAGTGGAACGCCACCAGACGTCGTTCCTGAATAGTGGAACGCCACCAGACGTCGTTCCTCGCCCGACGACCATTACTCCTCCTTCATAGGTCGCTTCACCTGGAGGAGGTCAATCGATTGATTCAGTCGTGTGGAGTTCTTCAGGCGCCGGCTTCACTCCCTGTTTACCTGTGAGAGGTTAGGGGACTTTCGGGCACTACAGACATCGGCTCCACAGTCTTCACCGTTTGCCCTCAGTGTATATATGCCTGTAGCAATGATGCGGAAATTAGCTGTCTTAAGATTACAGCAAAACTGCTAAAGTTTTAGCTGTCCTGAGGTAGATGCAGCGACAACAGTGCCGCTGAGGTGAGCTGTTTCGAGGTAGACGTAGCTGTGGCAAAGCCACAGATAGATGTGATTGTAGCAAAGCCGCAGAGGTAAGCTGTCTTAAGATAGACACAGCTTTAGGAAAGCCGCAGAGGTATGCCGTCTTAGAAGAGATGCAGCTTAAGCAAAGCCGAAGGGATAAGCTGTCTTACAAGTGATACGGCTTAAGCAAAGCTTCGGAGATCTACCTGCCTTATCCTAGATATCACTAGTGTTCCTTGTACATGGTTTTTCCCCGGCCTAGTTGTGCAGGATTCTAGTAATCACGACACAGCTCTTCTTGGCCGGGTACTTCGTCTTCATAGTCAGGTCCCCGTCAGGCACTATGCAAGAGTTCCCCCCCCAGACACCCAGGGTGTCACACACAAAGGCCCCCAGGCTTGTTGCCCTACGTGGCCTTCTTCTGTCCTTTATTGGTGCTTTCTCATAACGATTCCTGTGATCGCGACTTGATTGGGTGGTGTTTGGCCTCTCCCGTGGTAAGGTTTGCCCTAACTGGTGGATGGGCGCAGTTGACCGTCTGTTACACACGTTGGACTTTGTAGGGCCATACAAGGTCATGGGGTCGTTATGTTTGCATAGTGAGTGGGCCCGGTTTGGCGTCATTTACTGACAAGTGTATTTGTCATTTGGAATTGAAACGGAATTCTGAGGTCTTGTATTTTTGTAGTTTTTCTTGTTCATTTAGTGCCCATCACAGTTCATGGCTACGTTGATGGTCATCCATGTGTGACGTAGACATAAGTTCATTCACAACTATATTGGTAGTAGGTAGCTTTAGTTTTGGAGAACATGAGAAGGTGAGATTTACGAAGCCACATCCATCCTGTAGTGGGTCATTTCCGAGATATATACGAATAAAGTGCATATGAACGCGCACCTTCTGAGAACATACCAACCTCCAACAGCCAGGATCGAACCCGGGACCCTTGTGCAAGAGGCGGGAATGCTAACCGCTAGGCTATGGGCATATATATATATATATATATATATATATATCATTTTTCCCCCTCGTCGCCGTTGGTCGGTGTTTGAACCTCACCCTCGCCTTGTGCCGTGAGGACGGCTGCCGTATAAATAACCGTGACATTACCATCGGCAGCGGCAGGACTGGCGACAGCCCCTCAGCCCAGCCAGACCTCAGTCTAGTGTGCGTGATATCCAGCACCTTCCGTCTCTGTCTCTGTGTGTATAGATGGGGAGGGGGTCTGTCTTTGTGTGTGTGTGTGTGTGTGTGTGTGTGTGTAGGGTGGGTGGGTGGGTGTCTGTTTCTGTAAATGGGGGGTAGGTGTGTGTGTGTGTGTGTGTGTGTGTGTGTGTGTGTGTGTTTGCATGGTATCCAGCATGTGTCTCTGTGTGTATGGGGTGTGTGTGTGTGTGTGTCTGTGTTTGTGTCTGTGTGTGTGTATGAGGCGTGTGTGTGTATGTGTGTGTGTGTAGGGTGGGTGGGTGTCTGTTTCTGTAAATGGGGTGTGTGTGTGTCTGTGTCTGTGTCTGTGTCTGTATGAGGGGTGGATTGGTGCTCTGGACGAGGAGAGGAGATTCATGCCTTGTTTGCTGGTGTGATGAGTGTCTTCCTCCCTCCTTGTTAGGTGGTAGTTGTCCTCCTGGTCAGCGCTGGTGAGGGCCACTGGACTGTGATTGCTTCTGATGCATTTTTTTTCTGGGATAGGATGTGATTGCCATGTTGTGGGTGGGGCGAGAGAGGGTGTGTGTGGTTGTTATGTTGATGATCATGGTGATTGGTGAGTGTTTTTGGTGGAATGGTTGAGGCTTTCAGGATTCTCCTCTCCCCCTCCCCTTCCTGGGTTTACTAACGCCCTAGAGTGTGGTCAGTAAAGTGCGTTGGTGAAGGTCTTCACGCGTATTGATGACTTCATTATCAAGCGCAGGATATGTCAGCGTGTCTGGACACAGGATGTAGGATTAGAGTGTGTTCTAAGATGAGAGCGTGTACTAGAATCATGAGTATGTGTGCGCTCAGATTAGTGTGTGTTCTAAGATTAGAGTGCGTTCTAGGATTACAGTGTGTGTGTGTGTGTTCTAGTATTAGTGTGTGTGTGTGTGTGTGTCTTCTCGTGGAATCTGAAGACGACCATGTCTGCGCATAGTTTGGCAGGGGACGAGGTACAGCAAAGGTTGAAGCGAGATGCAAGGTTATCTCTGACACGACTCTCACTGTTGTTGTTGACGCAGCGGGGTCCTGGAGTGACGCACTGGCTCATCAGGAGGTACCACAACCTGCGTGCTAGGAAGTACCACAACCTATGTGCTAGGAGGTACCACAACCTGTGTGCTAGGAGGTCCCACAACCTGTGTGTTAGGAGGCACCACAACCTGTGTGCTAGGAGGCACCACAACCTGTGTGCTAGGAGGCACCACAACCTGTGTGCTAGGAGGCACCACAACCTGTGTGCTAGGAGGCACCACAACCTGTGTGCTAGGAGGTACCACAACTCATGCGTAGTATGACCCCTTTGGTATTCTAACTAGCTAAGATCGTCTGTCACTCGTGTTTATACCACGATCGGCCTTCAGTAGTAATGTGTTTTTTTCTCTCTCTCTCTTTTATCTTAAGATCCTTTGTGGGGAAGACCAGCCTCTCCACTTCCTGCATGCCTGTCGTAGCGTCAGCGATAGTCATTGGAGGTAGAAATATGCCTTGCTTTGTCTGAGGATAGCCGTGCCATAATGCTGGCCAACGTATTTCCAAGGGTGATCTCGTGGAGCGGGTACTTCTGGGTGCCTTCAGCGTATGACGTCATTCGCTCGGCTTCCCGAGTCCTCGTTAACATCATATCTACAGCGATTATGTGTGTGTGTGTGTGTGTGTGTGTGTGTGTGTGTGTGTGTGTGTGTGTGTGTGTGTAGCATCATAAAGCTCCTGGGGAAAGTAGTATAGGAGCAAAAAGATTGTTTAGAAGTCTGATTTGTAAACAGATGAGAAAAAAAAATAAGAAAATGGGTTCCAATCGTAAAAGAAGGTGTTGGATAAATAGGACTGTTATAGTGAGGGGATGGGCGATCTCTGCATACTCAGCGTACACTATAGTGAACGTATAAGACTCTCTCTCTCTCAATCCTCAGTGTCTGGCTATAGTGTCTTTCCCTCCAGATTAACTCAGTGTACTCCATCCTAACCGAAGGCAGAGTTTGCTGAGCATATTGATGCCAAGTCTGACTTCCCAAACATAACTGTTTCCCCAACTGGAATTACTGGAAAAAATACCACAGTTTTGGTCAGAGGAATGTTCATGTACATAGGTCAAACATCACTCCACTCTTCAAGGAGAATGGTTGACGACTTCCTTCAAACCGCAGGCCAGTGTCACTAATGTACCTGGGTGTACGTGGGACGACCCCCACTGTCAGAATCCTACATGGGAAGGCGACCAGTGTCATTAGTATACATGGGAAGGACTGGTGACAGGGGACCGATGGTCCTCCTCAACGAAGTTATCTGCACAGGTATTCTATATACAGTGGTAGAGACAAGATTAGCTCTGTGTTGCGCATAATGGGAAGAGCAGACGTAAGCAGAGGTTTATACCCCTCCGAAAGGCCCCGGAGTTCATGTGACAGCCACCATGGTTTTTAAGACTCAGGGTTGACATGTGGGCAGGAACTTCGTGGTCCTTTACTGGACGAGGGGGAAAGTATGTAGGAGAGGAGGAGGAGTAAAGAATGGAATGTTCGCTTGGACTTGGGCGGGGATCGGAGGCTTTATATGGGTTACTAGAGAAAGTCGAGGGTTGAGGAAGGAATACGAGGAAAACCCTTGTGAGTCAGACTAAAAGTTATTTACGTAGTGAGGAACACTGACTATTTTTAGAGGCAATTCTAGAGCAGTGGGGAAGGTGACAGCTAGGGGGGGCCAACATGGGCTGGTGCTGGACCCACTATTATTCTTGATTATCGTTGATAAAGGAATTGAAAGACTTGCTGATAAATAGATAGATAGATGTAGTAGTGCTTAACCAGTTATAGGATAGTAGGATGATAAAGTTTGATAGTTATTGATAAAAAAAAAAAAGTAATGAACATACGGAAGATAAATGGGATTGCCCTACTCTGTCATCTAATAGGGGCTCGGCTTAGATTGGAAGACCGCCCTAAGTTAGAAGGATCTCAGAATGGCATAGTTCGCCAACAGGTCATATGATAGGGACGACCTATTCCGGGTGGTAGGGAAGCGGGTGTATCATCCAGCCCGCTTCATGAGTGCCATCACATCCATGGTCAGTGGTATGCTTTAGAAAGATTCCCACGACATACCTCAGCTCTGCTGGACTCTTGCTGCATCACCATGGTGTCTGGTGGCTCGCTGGTGACGCCCTCTGTGCAGACTTATGCATTATTCTCTGCACAGGTTCATCTGTGAGTGCCTCCAGGTATTCCATGAATATTTTGAGGACTTAAGCTTTCTCCTTAGCTTGGCTCTATTCCAGCACTGCAGGGTAAACGTATCTTTATATCTTTGTATTTAGAAAGCTTTTCTATATATTCCAGAGAATTCTTTTTAGCCAGGAAAAAAGTCTTGGTTGCTGCGAGTGTATAAATGGCCTCCACTAAAAGGCCAAAGATAGCTTTACGTGTTACCCCCCAAAGGTTAGAAGCCATTGATGTGTTTACGTGGTCGATGTTTCTAAATAAGTAACGCCGCTTGTTGCCTTTTTTTTGTTTTGTTTTTCAGACCAAGAGCTTGACGGGGTGAGGGGGTAAGATGACGTGACCTTTGACCTCATCCGTATGGATGAGGTTTGAAGTAAGGCTGTTTTACCCCAAAGGTCGTACCAGTTGTGCGCTAGGGTCGTGCTGCTGTGCTCATGGGTCGTACTGTTGTGCTTGAGTCGTGGGTTCTTGGTTGTTCCCCAACCGTGGTCCCCCGTCTTGAGCGGAACTTGACCTAATTCGTCCTAACGCCGCGGAATCCAACGTTAAATCCAAACCTAACTTAACGTAATCTAATGTAACGTCGCTTCACCCAACTCAGGTAAAACCTATTTTGCATAATCTTTTTTTTTTTTCTCGCGATTTCGACGCGGATTTGCCGGAGTTTATTTTGTCGATCGTACTAACGTTCATTCCGCGCGAGAAGCGGGTAAGTGGGCCATTAGAGTGGACTCGAGGTAAGTAGTTCAGTATTTTTATTAAGGCACACAAGACGGCATTGGTGGGCGGGTCCTGTGTGTCCGCTGGGTGTGTGTGTTGTGTGGGGTTGTTTTTTTTTTTTTTTGTAGAGGATCGAACCCCCTCGGTCTTGGAGGTAAATCGGGGTTACGACGCATCGGTTGAGGCCGCTTCTACGTCGACCGTCGCCGACGCACTTTGTGTGGGTCTGCCGCTACTGCGTCGCTGGTCGTTGACTTTGGCTACGCACTTTGTGTGTCTGTGGGTCTGCCGCTACTGCGTCTGCCGGTCGAGTGCGTTGTCGTCTGCTAGCAGGAACAGGATCGAATCCCTCACCTTTTTGGAATCGTCGACACGATCGAATCTCCCTCAGCTTGAATGGTTTCTCGAGGATGACCTTACAGAGAGATCTGGTGGGGTGCCACTCGACTGCCTTCGGCTGTTTCTCGGAAGCTGTGTTTCGCTTTAGATTGTGACCAGAGAACACCCTGTTCATCATCGCTCCCTCCCTGGCGCCTCGTTGAACACTGAACTTCGCCAACCCACTGAACTACTTTTATACTTGAGAGTAAAGAAAGAGTTTAGAACCCTTCGTAGTCGAGGCGTGTTTGCGTCGCGCGTGTTTAGTAACTGAATTATCATCATTTTTATCTTGCTCTCGTCCGTCCGTCCGTCCGCACATCCAGTACGTAGATTAAAATCCTACGCAGTGTACGTCCTGGCTCTCACACTGCCGGGTAAGCGAAGCGGGGGGCGAGTGTGTGTGTGTGTGCTACAGGCACCAACCACTGCAAAATGAAGTTTGTTTATTATTAAGGTTGTGTTGTGGGTACCATTTCCCATGATGATAATACTTTGATACGATTTTATCTGAGCGCCAGCCAACCCAAATGCCAGATGAGGTGGATCTCTTTATACCCAGAAGTAGCCGTGACCTTGAATCGAGATGTTTTCATACCCCCTGTGGTCTCTGGTGGCGTCACAGTAGCTGGTAAGTGATAAACTTGCTCAGACAACCGGGAAAAGAACCACCCTCTACCAATCACCAAGCTGGAGTAGGCATGACGTCACTGGTAAGCATCCACCCACCAATCACAGGTTGGGGTGGATATGACGTCACCGTGGAGCGTCCAACTACCAATCACAGGATGGAGTGGGCATGACGTCATGGGAGAAAAGCCCACCCTACCATACGCTGGATGGAGTGGGCGCGACGTCACCGGGAAGGCCGCGCTACCCCCACTGAATATGACCAATTCATTGGCTCTTTGTGCTCACTCCTGGGCATCATATACCACGGAATTACCCAGATTATCTGTGTGTTTGCAAATGTACTTAGATAACCACCTACAGTGTGTTCACAGAAAGTATATATATATATATATATATATATATATATATATATATATATATATATATATATATATATATATATATATATAATGCTTGACCTTCTTTCATAGTGTAACTACAGTCAACCATATTATATATATATATATATATATATATATATATATATATATATATATATATATATATATATATATATATATATATGCGCAATGTGCGCCACAGCATCTTTTATGGATGACGTAAGCATCATAGCGCCTCCCTTCACGCCCACACATAACGAGCTGGGAAGGCCGCTGTATCACTCACCCTGTCTTTGTTCTCTCCTGGAAGTTGGAACCCCTGGACGGAATATGTTCAGAGCAGCGGCAGGGCTTCAGCCGCTGGAGTCCAGCGTCCCAACCGCACGAAAGGCTGGTGTCCAAGTCTGGAACGTTGACAGCGTGATGGTGTACAAGTCTGGAACGTTGACGACGTGATGGTGTCCAAGTCTGGAACGTCGTGGAACGTTGACGACGTGATGGTGTACAAGTCTGGAACGTTGACGACGTGATGGTGTACAAGTCTGGAACGTTGTGGAACGTTGACAGCGTGATGGTGTACAAGTCTGGAACGTTGACGACGTGATGGTGTACAAGTCTGGAACGTTGACGACGTGATGGTGTACAAGTCTGGAACGTTGTGGAACGTTGACAGCGTGATGGTGTACAAGTCTGGAACGTTGAGCTGAAGGAGGAGATAAGAGCTGGAATGTCGTGCCAGTATTTGAGATAAGCTTCCGGAATGTTAAGCCAGGACCTCGGATAAGGCTTTGGAGTATCCAGCCACGGCCGGAGATAAACTTCTGGAATGTCGATCCAAGGTCTCAGATGAGCTGGAATGTCGATCCAAGGCCGCAAATAAGCTTCTGGAATGTCGATCCAAGGTCTCAGATGAGCTGGAATGTCGATCCAAGGCCGCAAATAAACTTATGGAATGTCGATCCAAGGTCTCAGATGAGCTGGAATGTCGATTCAAGGCCGCAAATAAGCTTCTGGAATGTCGATCCAAGGTCTCAGATGAGCTCCTGGAATTTCGATCCAAGGCCGCAAATAAGCTTCTGGAATGTCGATCCAAGGTCTCAGATGAGCTCCTGGAACCTCAGTAGTTAAGTTCCTTAGTGTGGAACCAAGGCCAGATGAGCTACTGGAACGTAGAATCAAGACCTCATATAGGCTCCTCAATCTCGAACTTAGACCTCGGATAAGCTTCAGGAATGTCGAACTTAGACCTCGGATAAGCTTCAGGAATGTCGAACTTAGACCTCGGATAAGCTTCAGGAATGTCGAACTTAGACCTCGGATAAGCTTCAGGAATGTCGAACTTAAACCTCGGATAAGCTTCAGGAATGTTGAGTCAAGGCTTGAGATAAGAAGCCAACGATGCTGACAGCGAAAGTGCAAGTAGTGGCAAGGGGATGATGGTATAATCATTACCTTGATTGGAGGAACCATGTGGGATGGGGTTTGCGTAAGGGAGTAGGTAGGAGACCAGAGATGGTGAAGGGAGTCATCATGGGATGGTGCTCATCGTGATGGGAGGAGGAACCATGTGGGATGGGGCTTTACGTAAGGGGCAGCAGGAGCCTGGTCGTCCCCCTTTGCCCAGGGTCGAGACCATTTGGCGCGTCACAACTCATCCCTGTTTATGTCGTCGCCAAGGTTATGCAATGTTCGCATGCCACGATGACTCTCTCTCTCTCTCTCTCTCTCTCTCTCTCTCTCTCTCTCTCTCTCTCTCTCTCTCTCTCTCTCTCTCTCTCTCTCTCTCTGACCACTGGGGCCCTCTGGAGGCTTTTCGTCATATCAGAAGAGTTGCAGAGTGGCCATATTATTATTTTTTCCTGAACTCAGGCGGGAGTACCAGTGGTCAGGTATCGTACAGTGGAATTTCAGACGTATTTTTTCATTGTCACTTTCGACTACTCTTGCTGGGTATTCATTCTTATACTGACAGTCTTGTCGAAGAGAAAAGACTCGACTTTATTTTACATCGAGTGGGATCAGTCTGATGTCATTTAGCGAATCAGATCAAAGTCATCGAAGTCTTTGATCAGTTTTGAATACCTGTCGTCCGACCACCAACTTCTAGGCTTCATTCAGTTTGAAGTTGTGTCGTTGGCCTGAGAGGATTCGCTTCTCTGTCCGGGAATCATCATGGTAGCTCGGTACTTTACTCTGTCTAATTCATGTCCATCTTTTTTTTTTCTATATTGTCTTTTCCTTTGAGGATCATCAACACTGAAAACGATACCCGGAGGTGTGACCGCTCACTAATGATTCGTGACGATTGAGGATTCGTGTCTGAGGTTGACATTCGAGATACGGTGCCCTAACGAAGCCATGAAGGGCGTTCGTGACGATGGAGGATTCGTGTCTGAGACTGGCATTCGAGATGCCGTGCTCTAACGAAGCCATTACGGGCGCTCGCCCTCTCTATCTCATATGCCTGATCACACTCTGCTTCCTTGGCAGTAGGTCGTCTTCCGACGATGACCCCAGGGTGCTCGCCCGCGCTGGAGGAGTCTTCATACGCCGGTGGTGTTGGCCTCCGCCCGGTAAAGGTTGGGATGCATTATAGATTTCGTCTCTGGCTTGGCTCCCTCGAGGGGGATATTATGATGTCGTCTCGTGCAGCGTTTAAGCGCCTTGCCGCCACATGGGACCGCATCGCGCGCGCACGGCGTGTTTCGAGATGACTGGCCGCGGGGCGGTAAAGCTGGCATCCTCTCTCTCTCTCTCTCTCTCTCTCTCTCTCTCTCTCTCTCTCTCTCTCTCTATCAAAGTGAGTCCTGAACGCGACCAGTTCTCCTCCTTCTCCTTCAGCTCGAATCGCATACGCGACCTCACGTCCTTGCCAGCGTTCGTGTGTGTGTGTGTGTGTGTGTGTGTGTGTGTGTCACCGTGACCGTCGTCCGTGTACCGTGAGCGTGCCCAGAGTCGTCCGTGTTCGGTCGCGAAAACTTGGAACGGATTATCTTTGGCACATCTTTGGCACATCCAAGGTTTCCTTGGGGGGGGGGGGGGAATTTTTTCCCCCTAGAGTGGTTATAGTTTGACAGCCGCCTGCTGTTGTTCTTCGTCTTCCTCTTAAGTACAGTGTGTACACTGCTACATCCCCCTGGGAAGTGTAACTGAAGGGGAGTGCTGTTCAGACCTCCTGTAACGCGTTGTACTAAGCCGCATATATATATATATATATATATATATATATATATATATATATATATATATATACACACTTATAAGTCCCCCAGGAAATGAAACACGGTAAGTTCCCGAGTGCAGTTTCGCGTAATGATCACATCATCTGCGGAGATACAAGAAAGATATATGACAGTTTATATATATATATATATATATATATATATATATATATATATATATATATATATATATATGTGTGTGTGTGTGTGTGTGTGTGTGTGTGTCTGTGTGTTACACATTAGTCTTAGATTTTGTCGTAGGTTAAGTTTTGTGTTGCTGGAGTGAGTTATCCTACAGCAGCTGGTGCCAGGAACCCCTGATGTAGGATATTTTTACCTGGTGGTGGTGTGTGCGGTGAAGGGCACCGTGGGCCCGACCCATGCCAGCTGGCCTTCACTGTGGTGGTTCCTGTGCCAGCCAGGCCCACCATACAGGCGTCGGCTGTGTCCCTTCGCATGATGTGTTGTCCCTCCTTACATGGTGTGTCCCTTCGCATGATGTGTTGTCCCTCCTTACATGGTGTGTCCCTTCGCATGGTGTGTCCCCTCTCATGATGTGTCTCCTACACCCGGTGTGTCCCCTCTCATGATGTCCCCCCTACACCCGGTGTGTCCCCACATGATGTGTTATCCTCCGTACGTGGTGTGTCCCTTCGCTTGATGTGTTGTCTTCCTTACGTGGTGTGGTCCCCTCACTTGATGTGTCCCCTCTCATGATGTGTCTCCTACACCTGGTGTGTCCCCTTTCATGATGCCCCCCCCCTACACCCCGATGTGTCCCCTCTCATGATGTCCCCCCTACACCCGGTGTGTCCCCTACACCCGGAGTGAGTCCCCTCTCATGGTATGTCCCCTACACCAGGTGTGTCCCCTCTCATGGTGTGTCCCCAGCACCTGGTGTGTCCCCTCTCATGGTGTGTCCCCAGCACCTGGTGTGTCCCCCCGCTTGCCCTGTGGCACTAGTGTTCCTGACGATGGTCTGAAAGGTGAGGTAAGTTGGTGGGGTGGTCAGTGTATCAAGGGCATTTCCCTCCCCAGTTTCAGCCTTACACCTGCCGGAGGTTTTACCGCCCTTGTTCCCATTCCCCGGCTGTGGCGGGGTCCCCTTGTCGCCAGACGGTGTCTCCGTGTGTGTGTGTGTGTCTGTGTCTTTCTGGATGAGGATGACGTCACCAGCATCATCGGCTGACGTCACCACCTTGATCTCGTTTTGGTGCTGGTGATGGTCACAGGTCGCCCTGGTTGCAGCCTTGGTAGGGCTATTCCCAGACTCCCCTCCTGGTGTCGCACGAGTCTGTATCATATCTAGTCACCCAGAGATCCGGATTTTGTCGTAGACTACCCATCGTGCTTTTATCTAACACGCCCAGAATCCGGATTCTGAATATTTCGTCAAACATCCGTAGTTTGCTGTATCTAAGATGCCCAGGATTGGGTTTTTACAGCCGTGTTTACCTATGGAACAGTTACGTTTTCTGTGCCCTTAACTCAGCTGATTTTTACTCTTATGTATAAATGTGTGTGTGTGTGTGTGTGTGTGAATGTCAGACGTAACCTTAAACTACTTCTCTGCACTATTTCTCCGTCGACATCTGGCTTTTTATAGAGAGCAGAGGTGTGTTAAGGCCAGACATGATTTACAAATTGTGCTCAACATCACAACGGTAAAATAGGACCTTGCCATTTTTTTTTTTTTTCCACCCTTGCCAAGGATCCTGAGGTGCCTCGTCCATGTGAGGAGGAGGAGGGGAAAATCGACTGTGATCATGTTACCTATCTTTAGCCACAGGTGGGACACATGAATTTAGAAACGGTCGTGTAGGACGTTTGAGGGGCTGTGGACAGAGGGCGGTGATCTTCCCAGTGAGCCACAGTGAGGGAGGGGGGGTTCGTCCGTGCGGTCAGGGAGACTGTATGAAAAGGAAGACAAGAGGGGAGTACAGAGGTATGCTCACAGGAACAGAACGCCTGGTCTTTCCGAGGCTGTATTTTTATATAATAAAGGATCTGTTGGTTTGTGTAAGACGAGCGTTACCTCCCAGAGTTCCTCTTTCGTAGTGTTGTCAGTGGGGGGTGGTGGTGTGCGCTTGTTGGTCTATGTAAGGCAAGTGTTAGTTCCTAGGTCTTATACAGGGACTTTCCTCTAACTCGGGTTGTCAGGGGACCAGTTGGTCTGTGTAAGGTAGCACTTACCTCCTGGCCTCAGTACGTGGGACGGCCTGTGTAACTAGTTTTGTCAGGGTGGGGTAGTGGTAGGGTAGGGTGGCCAGTTAGTGGGTCTGTGTAGGTGTTGTTGCTTGGACATTATGGGGCTGACCAGGTGACGGGTGGCGATGTGTGTGTGTGACTAGGTAACGGGAGTACTGTTATAACACTAGTAACAGGAGGTAACGTAAGACGAATGTAACTGTACGTTACCAGGATGTTAGAAGATGATCCACCACATGTAACACAAATACTTACAATGGGAGGACGTTATCATAGCCCAGTTCTTGTGTGTGTGTGTGTTTGGTGTGTGTTAGTGGTTATCATACTGTGATAATAAAGACAAGAGTTGACAATCTGAACCCACGATCAGATAATGAGTACAGTGGCTCGCTTGGATATGCGATCTTGTTGCTGGTGAAGCAGGTCACAGAGGTGAACACACGACCTCGTAAGGAAGAGTGTGGGGTGTGTGTGTGTGTGGCCCGGTCCAGGCGCTGGCTGACCTTGTAAGTCGTGGGGTGGATTAAAGGGGCAAGAAGATGACTATAATCTCAGATTAAAGAGGTGAGAAGATGACCATACGGTCAGGTTAAAGAGATAAGAAGATGGCTGTATAGTCAAATTAAAGAGGTTAGATGTCCAAAGGGTCGGATTAAAGAGGTGAGAAGATGATCCTAGGGTCGGATTAAAGAGGTGAGAAGATGATCATAGGATCGGATTAAAGAGGTGAGAAGATGATGATCATAGGATCGGATTAAAAGAGATGAGATGACTATAGGGTTAGCTTGAAGGGGGTGGTAAGAAGGTGGCCATTTGGGGGAATCTGTCGACTCCTGTGTGTGGGTGGGAGCCGCTTAGGGGGTCTGTCGAAACCAAGGATAATTTCCCGTGAGAGAAAGTTGTATATGTGTGTGTGTGTGTGTGTGAAGGTAATATATCCCTTTGGCCAGGAGGGCCGCGTCCCCAGGGTATGACAGTGGGGTCCTAGGTCTAACCAAGGCCGTGCTGGCATAACCCAAGGGTAGTAAACCCTCTTTGTATCTAAGTTTCTTACGTTACGGTTCGAGCTTGCAGGAGTGGTATTTCTTTTTGTCATTTGTTTTTTGTAACAATGTTGGTAACTGTAAATGTGAAAGCTGTTGTATTTGTGATATTGGAGAGTTTTTTTGTTTTTCTTTAGGGATCGTGACTTTCGTATTTATCGTAGAAAGTTCTAAGTGTTGTTTATAGTTCATGATTCTCTCTGGATTTTTTTTTTTTTTTTTGCTGAAGAGTTGCGAACGTGTTGTGACGGATCACAGAGACGTTGAGTGAAGGAAGTTCCTGTACAGTTTGTCTCTTGGTGTGTGTGTGTGTGTGTGTGTGTGTGTGTGTGTGTGTGTGTGTGGGGTGACCTGGTTTGTGTCGTCTCTGTGAGGTGTTTGGAGAGTGCGTCACCAAGGTACTGTGTGTCCCCCCCAAAAAGGTATAGAGTACTCCCTCTTATGGTCGCTAAGGTACGCAGTACCTGCAGAATGTTATGAGAGAGTGAGGGAGGGAGGGTGGGTTGGGTGGGTGTGGGTCAGCGATGACAGGGTAGGGGCTCAAACTTGGGGGGGGGTTTGGATCATCTTGACGTCTCTACTACCCCCCTCCCTCCCTCCCGAACCGGATCTCTAGTCTTAAATCAGATCTAGTTCATACATATATATTTTTTTTTTGAGAGAGAGAGAGCACCTTGGTGTAGCTGGAAACTGGAAGGATATGCTGCTGGAAATAGATATAACCTGATATAATGCAGTTTCGTATTCAATTCTATTTACTGTATTCAGGTTATGTACAGTCTAACTGTTCATGATAACGTATTATGGTATTGTTTTCATATATATGTATATATATATATATATATATATATATATATATATATATATATATATATATATATATATATATATATGTATGTGTGTGTGTGTGTGTATGTATGTGTGTATGTGTGTGTGTGTGTGTGTGTGTGTGTGTGTGTGTGTGTGTGATAGACAGCTTGACCCCACTCGACCTACTTGCCATAACACTAAACTGTTGTTAAACCCCATCACTGACGACTGGTTAATACAACTCGGATATACGTACAAAGGAAGTTTGTATAACGAGCCACACCTGTGAAGCACGACAGGTCTCTAAGGCCATAAACCTTCTAAGAAACTCTAAGATAAGGAACAAGAACACCGAGGTTACAAAAACATGACGTGAAATAAAGACAGTGGACAAGTAAAATATTCTGACTTGAATGGGATTTAAAATGTTACCTACCTCAGACAATTTTCATATATATATATATATATATATATATATATATATATATATATATATATATATATATATATATATATATATACACATATATACTCTGCCGTTTCGTAATGGAAACGTTCTCAAAAAAAGAACTCAAAATGTTAGGTTGTTAGAGCTCACGATTCCCCTATCATCATGAGTGCATGTGGGTCAAGGGTTTCCAAGACCAGAGTGGGCTGGGAAATGCGAATAACCCAATTTACATCACACACACACACACACGATATATATATATATATATATATATATATATATATATATATATATATATATATATATATATATATATATATATATATATATATATATATATATATATATATATATTGCCCTCTTATAGTAAGGATTCGAACCGATACCATTTGTGAAGGAGTTGGGTACGCTTATCACTGCGCTATAGCCTCTTGTTGGTTAGCGTACCCATCTTCCACATAGAGACGGTAGCGGTTCGAATCCTTGCCGTTGGAGGGCATTATATGCTCTACGAAAGTGTGTACGCTCCTTGCACTATATATATATATATATATATATATATATATATATATATATATATATATATATATATATATATATATATATATTCCTATTATACTTGATAGCTGTTTCCCGCGTCAGCGAGGTAGCGCCAGGAAACAGACGAAGAATGGCTCATCCTTTCATATATACACACACACATACACACATATATATATATATATATATATATATATACATATATAAGTGGGAGGTGGTGGACTTTACAAGGTTTCAGCTGATCATATCACAGGTTTTTGTCCTAAAGTGTCCTCGTATAATGGCGGGGGAGGGGAGGTGTGGCTGGCCCACCAGGACTGGGGCGTGTGTCCCGCATGCCGTGGTCCCGCTACCTACAGCAGGAGGAGGAGGAGAGCCTGTTTGTTGACGGCGGTGTGGTGGGAGGAGGAGGAGGTGGTGGTGGCTAGGGCGTGGCTAGAGAGAGGGAGGGTGGGTTGGTGATCGGGTGAGGGGTAGGGACGGTGGGAGTGATGAAGGACGGACAGACAGACAGAGAGACGGACTGACGGACACTAGAACGTCCCGCCCTCGCTTCCTATGGCGTTTCTCTCTCTCTCTCTCTCTCTCTCTCTCTCTCTCTCTCTCTCTCTCTCTCTCTCTCTCTCTCTCTCTCTCTCTCTCTCTCTCTCTCTCCACGCGGTGGAGTGTTCTTGTTGTGACGTGGAATACAAGTTATTTCGGGGTATTGGAGGACGACCCCCTCCTGCTGCATCATGCCCACTGGTGTACGGCGTGGATGGTGGGTGGATGGTGGGTGGTGCGCTGGTACCCACTCATCTTCATGTGGAATGGTTCCTCCTCCTCCCCCACCCCCTCCAGACACCTCGGTGAGAGAGAGAGAGAGAGAGAGAGAGAGAGAGAGAGAGAGAGAGAGAGAGAGAGAGAGAGAGAGAGAGAGAGAGAATAGATAGGTGGATAGTCGAGGGGTGGGTGAGACTGCTGTGTGGGTGAGTAATTGGATGGTGGAGTGTCTGGATGAGTGAGAGGTAATGAAGAAATGAGTGAATGAGTTAAGTGAGCCGATGTCTGCCTTCTGTCTACCGGCAGACATGGAAGAAGAAGAAGAAGAAGAAGAAGAAGAAGAAGAAGAAATGAGGAGGAGGAAATTGAAGAGGGGGAAGGAGGAGGAGGAGGAGGAGTAGGATGAGGAATTCGCTGAATATAATTACGCGTCCTTGGTCGGAGCGACTACCTCGCGTTTTCGCTGTCATGGCCAGCTTAGGATTGGGGGGATGGCGTTCATGGCGGGAGAAAAAAATACAAAATAATAGCAACTAAAAGCCTAATAACAAGTTCCCCTTCTTTTCTTCCTGCTGCATCACGAAGGCCTTTATTTTTTGGTGGGTTTCTCAAGGCTGCAGCAGCGCAAACCTGCCTACAAGAACATCTGAAGTATTTGATGAACTGGTGTGCCTCCGTATCACAGGTGTGGTGAGGCACCGGTTTATCTACTTGACAGGTGTGGTAGGGCACCTGTAGGGGGGGGTATATGTGTCCCCCACTAGTTATATGTGGTGGTGGAGGCACCTGTGGAGTATATAGGTGCCCAACTCGTCATATATGGTGGTGAGGCACCTGTGGGGTATTTATGTGCCCACTAGTTATTATATGTGGTGGTCGGGGCACCTGTGTGGTATACGTCCCCACTAGTCACATGTGGTGGTGCGTCAGTTTTTCTCTGCCTGGCAGGTTTGGTGGGGCAGCAGTGTGCCTACCTGACAGGTTTGGTGGGGCAGCAGTGTGCCTGCCTGGCAGGTTTGACTGGGCATCTGTTTGTGTACGTAGCAGGTGTAATGTCACACCTGCTCTCCCTCAGCAAGGGATGGGAGGGTTGAAGTATGTACCTCTTGATAATGCCCCTGTTGTGCTGTATACCTGAGACACTCGTGGCTGGCTATAGGGACAATGGCAGGGTTGGCCAGGTGTCGGGCCATACCGAAAGAAACGTTTTGGGGCCACACCCAAAGAAACGTTTTGGGGCCACACCGAAAGAGACGTTTTGGGGCCATATCGAACAAATATTTTGGGCCCACACCGAAAGAAACGTTGTTGGGGCACAGCTTAAGAAACGTTTTGGGGCCCACACCGAAACAAATGTTTTGGTTCCACACCCCAAGAAACGTTGTTGGGGCACAGCGAAAGAAACGTTTCTGGGGAAATACTAAGATAAGACCTCACTACTTATACCTCAGGAAATAAGCTACAGGAATCTATGTGTGGAAGGGAATTCGTGGTCGACATTATACCGAACTCATCACAAGAGTCATACCATATGAGAATAGCAAATGAGACAGAGCGTCTGCTGGCTTATAGGAGAATCGATGTCAGGTACATAAGTAAGGAAATAATGAGCAACACGTTCATATCCTGTATTGGGCCACAATTTAGGTAATGCCTCTCAAAGTTTGGTCACTGTATTTTAGGAAGAAAAGATAAATAGAGAAGGTCCAGAGAAGGACAACAAAAACGAGTTACAGTGAGAGGTTAGAGGTCTCATGTGTAACCACAGTGGAAATGGAGGATAGTGGTCGTGACTTGATGGTCACTTTCTAGGCTTGTGAACTGCTTTGGTGATGTCGCTACTCGAAATGTTTTTGGAAAGATGGGAGGATAGAACAGCCACCAGAAGCCATAACATGAATCAGCAGCAAGGACTTTGTGTTTGGAAAGAGGCAGAGATGTACTTGTGTTTGGAAAGAGGCAGAGATGTACTTGTGTGCTGTGATGGTTTTGTGTGTATGGTTGCAACACACCAGTTTAAGAATATGTACGATGAATTTTTGTAGAGATGGACCACGCCTCCCTACAAGCATAGAACTCCCTCCCTTTATTGTATAGATAAGTACTTGAACACACGCAGTCTGTGTGTGTGTGTGTGTATGTGTGTGTGTGTGTGTGTGTGTGTGTGTGTGTGTGTGTGTGTGTAAGCGCGCGCGCGCAGATCTGACCCTGATGGTGCCTTCCTGGAAAACGGGAAAAAGTTCTTCCTCGCAAGAGATGATAACGATTAGTAATAATTTTCCAGCCGGGCCTTATTGCTGGAAGCCACGTCATGTCCCAGGCCTGCGTCCTTCCTCCTTTCCTTTCCTTCCTTCCTTCCTCCTGACCCCCTGGCCCTCACCCTGGACCTTAACACTCCAAATCAGGGTTCTTGACCTTGTTAACCTGAGACTTTCAGAACATGACGACCCCCTTGAGGTCAGCTGCTCTTGCTGCATGTGGCTTGTGCTTGGGGGGGAAAGTTGGTGGGGGTTGAGGGAGGGGGGAGGAGGTGGAGGTTGTAGACTGGGAGGGGACATGGGAAAGCACCGCAAGTGTGATGCTCTTACTCTGTAGAATTAACCCTGGGTGATGGTGTGTGTGTGTGTGTGTGTGTGTGTGTGTGTGTGTTGGGCTTTGTTGTTGGTGGCGGTGATTTGAGAGCCCGTTCCACTACGTTGTGTGGCTTCATTGCAGAGCGAACGAGCTTGATTGTTCACCGTATTTAGGGGGGGTTGTTGAGTGATGCGTCAGCCGAGGTATGGTGAGTGGTGTGGACACAGGGGTGAGCCGTGAAGTCAGTGCAAGCGAGGAGTAGTGTCAGCAGAAGTAGAGACTGTGATGTCAGCTGGGGTAGAGGTGATGTCATGTGGATTAGCCTCCAGCAGCTTGATGGAACAGAGTAGCACCACGACAGCTTGGTCCCAGACCCATAGCTGTATGGGTAGAAGACCTCCTATGCCATTTTAAGGTATACGTAAGGTAAGGTAAGGTCCCAGGCCCCCAACCGTGGGGGTTGAAGTTCGTCGAAACGGTCGTGAGATCTACGTTAGGTTAGGTAATGTATACTGGGAGTAAAGTAAGGTACACATGGGGTAAAGTTGAGGTAGGGTGAAGAACACACTGATGGCTTGACGGAGGTAGGTCAAGGTGGTTGATGAACGAGTAACTCCCAACCTGTATAGAGGCATGTTCCTGACGCGGCCGCGTCAGTAGTGGGGTGGTAGGTGAGAACTGGAAAGATGGGTTGATCGATTAGGGGGGATGTACAGGAGTTTATATAACGTGATTTAGGTCTTGGTTACACCTGCGCTCGAGGTGCCGGCAACCAGGCGTTGGTTAGAACCCTCCATCCCCCTTGGGGGAGGACTTGGTTAGAAGTATATAGAGGGAGTCCAGGTTGAACCAAGCAAAAGCAGTTGGTCATTTGTTAATTCGGAGGCTACATCATCCACCACGACTTGGTTACACGTGTTCGAGGTGTACCCAGGGGCACAAAGTTGACCAACCAACAGGTGGAAAGATGTTTGGTTATGTGGCTACACCTGTATCGTCATGGTGGTGGGCATCAGTAGATCTGAAGCAATTCCTTTTTCGTGGCCTAGCTGTTCCAGTTATAGTAACTGTTTCTTTTTGTAAGCGTTTCTATACAGATGGATATCCAGAATTATGTGTGAGATTGATGTATCATCCATTTCTCATGAGGTGTAATGAGAAGGATGAGTATGTAGCATACGTTTCGCATGAGTTCTGATATGAAGGGTGAGTGTGTAGCATACATTTCGCATGAGTTCTGATGTGAAGGATGAGTGTGTAGCATACGTTTCGCCTGAGTTCTGATGAGAAGGATGAGTGTGCACGAGTTGAGTCAGGCATATCAAGGGCGGCCCGCCACGACAAAGACGAGTCGCTGGGCTGAGTACATGGTTGAGGGGTTATCTGGCCGGGCCCGCGGCGAAAATTGCCGCCCCGTAACCTTCCTCGGTTTCCACCCCACACACACACAAATATAACGCCAGAAATTAGAGATATTACCTCCAGTGACTCACGGCCTCTCGTCCTCGTCCCTCTCCCTCTCTCTCTCTCTCTCTCTCTTCTCTCTTTGGTATTTGAAGGGGGAGTGGTGGCGGCGCAGTGGTTGTCAAAGGCCCCTCCTTGGCCCAGGTTCGTAACACTCTGTCTTTTCCTCCTGCGGTGAGCGCTACGTGCTAGCCCTACCCCCCCTTGGCATAAGCTCGTCGTAAGCACTCGTAATGAAGGAGGTCTCTCTCTCTCTCTCTCTCTCTCTCTCTCTCTCTCTCTCTCTCTCTCTCTCTCTCTCTCTCTCTCGGTCATGTAGAGCACCACACACTTGAGGGAGCCTCGGTCCTCCCACAGGTCGGGCGCCTCTCACCGCGTGTGGCGTTTTGACTCGGAACGTTGGAAGGCGGCGGCGTTGGCGATGTTGTGTTTCGTGGCGCTGTGGTGGGGGGGGGGGGGGGGGGGGGCTCACGAGCTTACCTGTTGACGTGGGGGGAGGGGGAATGGAAGGGGGAGATGGCTTTGGGAGGAGGGAGGGAGAAGGTCGATTCAGGAGCGGGTAGGTGGTGCGAGGACGCAAGTACCCCCAGCGACGACGGGACGATACGCAGTTCAACTTTTCTTTGTTGATCTTCATTTTCTGCAGGTGGCAGGGCTGACGACGCGCCCTCCGCCCTTCCTGCTTTAGCTGCTGCTACTGCTGCTGCTGCTGTCGTCGTCGTTGTCGTGACGGGAAGACGCCGTCTCGCCCCGGTGGACTTGAGGAGGTCATCTAAGTGTAGTAACGGTCGAGAGACTTTTCAGGCCCTCTCATTTTCCTGGATGGTCGAGTGTTTGTGCGTGGCACACTCTGTGGCCTCCGTTACGGGCCTGTATGGATGATGGGTTATGGTTGCGCTACCATCACCTGCTTGCTGGGGGTGAGGAGGGAGCCTCGTGCATAGAGTGGGTAGGGGTAACGCTCCATGTACCATCTGTCCCCCTACCGCTGCAGCATTATCGCTCCCTCCCTCACCCCAGTCAGCTCGGAGCCACTCGCGCTACACATTTCGCTCTTTGTTGCGAAGACGCTAAGTTCGCGGAAACTCCTCCTCCGCTTGGATTTTGGCCGCCACGATGCGCCAGCAGTGGTCCTGACGACGACATGTGTCAGTGCACGCCATGAGCGATTTTAGGCGTGGTGTTGATGACACGTGTTAAGTGGATGTCAGCCAATATGCCAGACAGACTCTCAGGGTCGATAGCTTGCGTCAGCAAGGTTACCTTCCTACCCACCTGCCCATTTACCTACCTGCTTGCCTACCCACCTGCCTCGTTGGCGATGGGTGCCTGGTGGTGCTGATGATGGGACGCCAGGCCTAGTGTTGGTGTGGGGGAGCGCTCACCAACGCTGGTGTTGGTTAACGTTGGAGCAGGTGACGATACAGGGAGGAGGATGTATGTGTTGGTGGTGTTGGCTGTGGTGGTGGTAGCCGTGTCGTTGCTGGTGGTGGCCGCCGTGTGTTGGTGATAGTGGTGGTGAAAAGGCTGATGGTGGTGGCGGGAGCTGTCGATAGCAAGCTAGTGGTGGCGGTGGTGGTGGCGGCGGGATGCCAGTGAGGGGATTGTGGTGGAAGGGTCACTGACCCCTGTCTGTTGTTCCCCTCAAGAAGTGATGCAGGGAATGGGGGTGGGGGGGTGAGGGTTTAGGTGGGGGGGGGGGGGGGGATGGTGGTGACAGTGCCCTGTGTTGGCTTCGGTGGAAGCCCCGCGGGCTTTTTATGGCCACTCCCCGTCCCCACGTGTATTTATATCTGTATTCCTCGCGGTCTGTCATCCCGGCGACCCATTAAACCTCTTGGACGCGGAGGTACGATGGCTGGGCACGACGGTACGATCCCTGAGCATGACGGTACGATCCCTGAGCACGACGGTACGATTTTTGTGTACGACGGTACGATCTTTGAGCACGACGGTACGATTCCTGAGCACGACGGTACGATCCTTGATCAAGAGGGTATGATCCCTGAGCACGACGGCACGATCCTTGAACAC